>NW_017307608.1:38831-75396 GCF_000935625.1 Nanorana parkeri
TTTAGTGTTAAATATTATTATTATTATTATTATTATTATTATTATATTATTTTTAAATCTCTATTTTTTATATATTTAAATATTTAAATATTATTGCTGTCACAAGGGGTCAAATAACCTGTCCTGATCTCTTTCCTGACCTAACATGTCCTAATCTCTTTCCTAATCTTGGTGTGTATCATGGTGTTTCATTGTGCACCTGTGCACAGACTATGGATATTAAAGTATTAACATATTCTTAACGGGCTGTAAAATAGCTTAAAACTATAATAGAGGATGCTGCTTGCAGCTACACGGTCTGCATCTCTGTCGGATACAGGCACAGATGTGTGTGTGTATGTGTGTGGGTGTATTTCTGTGTGTGTGGGGGATGTGTGTGTATTATTAGGTGTGTTTTTTCTGTGTGTGTGTATTTCTGTGGGTGTGTATTATTGTCAGGGCCGTCTTTAACGCAGGGCAAAAGGGGCAGCTGCCCAGGGCCCAATCATTGTTGTTGGGCCCAAAGCAGGTCCTGTGATGCAAAACTCCTGCCACTGGCCTTGCATTTCAGCACTGACAGCAGAAATATGCACCTACACCTGTGTACACAATAATTCTTGCACCGGCCCTGCCCTTGAGCACGCAAAAGATACTGCCACGCTTCTGTTTACTGTCTGATTGGTATTGCATAGTGTTGCTCCGCCCCTGTCTTAGGGGGTCGGGGTGGGTAGGAATGGGGGGCCCAAGAAAATGTTTGCCCAGGGTCCAATCAGTATTAAAGACGGCCCTGATTATTGTGTGTGTATTTGTGTGTGCATGTTTCTGTATGTGTTTGGGGGTGTGTATATTTTTGTGTGTGCGTATTTCTCTGTGAGCGTATTTCCGTGGGGGGGTAAGGTTGTGTGTATTTCTGTGTGTGAGTGAATGTGTGCATCTGTTGGTCCTAAAATTAAAATAAAAATTTCAATGAAAACCTGTGGGGAAAAAACACACACATATACTCACAGTGCACACATATACACACTGACTGTACCGGAACGCACTGGATATGGTGTGAACTGGCCCTCAAGGTGCTTTTACAGCTTGTTTAGCATATATAAAGACTTTAGCGTACATCAATAATTACTGTGTTTCCACAAAAATAAGACACTGTCTTATATTTTGTTTGACTCAAAAAAACACACTAGGTCTTATTTTCGGGGTAGGTTTTATTTTCGGGGGAAACAGGATATAGTATTGAAAAAAACGTATAGCTAAGACAGTATATATAAAAACTGGTAAATGTACCTTGTAGTATGCACACATACTCTAGTCCTGTACCTAATGAAAATGTAAGGATTGAGTATTGAAGAATGTACAGTATATATTGCTCTGGCCCCATATAGGTTGGGCAATTGGAATCAGCTGTGCATACAGGTACCTATGTATATTTTGGCATCTTATTAACTGCCTGCTTTAGCTATACAGTTCTTATAAATCAGAATTCTGTTATATTAACCCCTTCGTGACGGGAGACGTACAGTGTACGCCCTGTCACTTTGTGCCTATATGACTGGCCACGTACACTGTACGTGACGAGTTATATCAGGCTTTGTAATGCCGACATCACTAAACGTTAACATTTCTGTGTGAGGTAGATTATGTTACTCAGTAATGGGATCGAGTCTTGTTTGAAAACTAACAGCATATGGACACTTTTCTGCTTTTCTGCAGACAAATATTCCATTACACTTCCTTCGAGGAGAACCCGACTGGAGTGACCTAGGCCTGTCAGATACAGAGTTAGATAATCAATGTTTTGTATACAAAGAACAAGACAGCATAATATATACATCTGGAAATATCATTATATACTTCTCATCTGCAGAGGAGCAAATATTTTGACACCTCTGTTGGACAAAGTAAGGTGTTAGATGCCAAGAAACAAATATTACAGTGGAGAATTCAATTTGTATTTTCTTTCCCTGAGCTGAATAAATAAGTACACAGTGTTTTGTGGCTGGAGCTTTCTGGTAGCTGTTTTGTATTTGTTTGCACTGCTTTGTCTAAATGTGCAAACATATATATGCCAGCATAATACTTCGCTGACAATGGTTGCTAATTTCCAGGGACAGTGCCAGGTTTTGATGCCTTGCCCTTGAATTTTAAAATGAGCCCATGTTGTAGTATAATTCCTCACATTTTGTATAAATAAAAGGATACTAATCACTAAAATTATACAAATATATAAATATAATAGCAACAGAGGTCACTTTTCATATCTACATGCCTGACATAAAATTGGACTTACTGCTATATTTATCACAGATCTAAACATCTAGTTACAGGCAGTGACATCTTAGCTTTGTACTTTTACTCACTCTTCCCTGAACCGCCTTGCTATTTATTTAATTTAATTTGATCAGGCCTGTCATTCTGGTTCAACTGGAGATATTTTAGGCATGATATAAACAGGATGTAGCAAAGGAAGTAATTGCACATGTTTCTCTCCGGTGTGTAGCTTGAAACACCTGGGCCCAGGTGCAGAGCAGCATGCAGTGACACATAGTCACCATTATATCTCAGTTTATTGTAGTTATAGAAGAAACATTTAAGAAGACCTCTAATTTAAAAATGTAACCAAAAAAGGCCAATGGAGGGCATAGGACTGGTTACCAACATTGCCTGTAGGCTTTTTGCAGCTGATCTTTTCCCTATTACTGACTAACCATGTCTTGTACTGCACTGTATCTCTGTGTGGAGGCCACCATCTTGGTAGGAGAGTAAGGTGTTGATGACTGGTGGAGTAATGACCAAGAAGCAGCAGGAAAGAAGGATAAAGCACAGAGCTACAGAAAAGATTAGACTAGAGCTGAAGCCAATTTTTTTTTTTTAGCTTTGGTTCAGTAAGGGTTATGACCCCTAACAGCTTTTTTGCCATCTGTGTCGCCTTGGGAGGATTTCCCAAAGGGCCATTAATAGATTTCACATTTATTCCTGTTCTGGTGACAACCCAAAACTTGGGATTTTTTCACCTTCAGTGATAATGGTCACCAGGACAAGTAGAGAGTGAGGCTTATGTGCAACTTACCTTCTCTTGGGGCGGGCTAATGATTTAGGGAGAAGCAGGACCAAGTGAGGATTTGCAGACAGTGTCTAGGGACTGATTGGTGTCTAAGGGCCATGAGACTGAAATAATCCCACAGCAATAACAGCCTGACAAGTGTTCTAATCCCTCTCCACTCTAACCAAAACTATGAAAAAGCTTTGGCTTCAGTTGCACTTTAAGAGCAGGCAGATAAGTGCACTGCAGGTCATCAGGTACAGCTTCCTCTCCAGCAGTGAACATCACCAATTCTCACTCCAAATCTCAGAGTGTCTAAGCACCATAACATGTCATTGCCCGGCTGTTTTTCAAAAGGAATACAAGGTCGCTATATGTTGCCTGTAAGACATCAGTTCTTCACTTTTTAAGTATTTATGAGTACTTTATTTTTGATTGGTTGCTGTGTGCCTCTGTTTTTTTCAGTAAGACTGCACAAATCCAACTTGGAAGACTTTAGTTTGCAAATATTAGTATTCAGGAATAACACAGTCATTATTGAATGTCAAAATCACTTAGCAAATGTGCCAAGTGCAAGCTGGCATCTTCACTAACAAACTGAAAAGTCTGTTGTTCAGTGGCTTACTGCAGCTTAGCATATATTGATGGAGGCACTTGTACAATACTAACTTTAACACTTTCTGAGAGATTTTTGTAACCTCGGAGCTAGTCAGGGCATTTAAATCTGTCTTTGTGAGGGTACAGGTCAGTAAAATTTAAACCATACATTTGGTATGGGTAATACAACCTACTGGCTTTCTGTTTTATCTCAATAAATATCTGTAGTTCTACCACTGCATAAAGCCGAATTTCCAGCTCAGCACATATTGATGGAGGAACTTGTACAATACTAACTTTAACACGTTCTGATAGATTTTTGAACCTCCAAGCTAGTCAGGGCATTTAACTCAGCCTTTGTGAGGGTACAGGTCAGAAAAATTTAAACCATAAATTTGGTATGGGCAATACAACCAACTGGCTTCCTGGTTTCCCTCAATAAATATCTGTAGTTCTACCACTGCGTAAAGCTGAACTCCAGCTACAACTGCATTTTAAAGGATACTAATATAAATACCTGAATTTTAATTCAGCCTCTTGTACTGTGCAATAACACTGGGAGAGAGGGGTTGAACTTGGTGCAGATTACCAGGGTTATTCACAAAAGGGTGAAGAGTTTGGAGAAGGCAGGAGAAGTGAACAATCTAGAACAACATAACTGAACTGGAAATTGAGCTGAATTGGAGAATCTTCTCCAAATCAGCTATTTTGGCCTATAGTGTTCACTTCTCCTGCCTTCTCCAAACTCTTCACCCTTTTGCGAATAGCCCTGTAGGCATCTTGCACTTGCGCTGACAAGAAACAGCAGAGCAAAGAAAATGACCTCACGAGTCTGTTGATGTTCCTTCATTGACCAATCACAGGCTAAGGGGAAGGAAGGTGACCAAGTTGCACTGCTTAACTGTAACAGAGAAATGTCAGGTCACTAGGCTAGCTGTACAGTCTGGCAGGGCTGTGTGCATCTCAGGACAGTCGTAGGGTGACAGAGTGTTGTCACCAGAGAACTGAATGTGTCTTACTAGCAGGATCGCCTGGTTAAAATAAAGGAGAAAAGCCTGAAAAAAAGAAAACTAACACAATACCACATTTAGGAACTGGTAAGCTGTGATATATTACACCACATATCTAGTGTTTGTTGCTGACAGGTGTTCTTGAAAAAAGATAGATTATTAATGTAACATTTTCACATACCTTCATCACTATATAACAATTAATATCTCATGAGTATTGTTTCCACTGAACTAAGCTTGTCATCTTTATTTTATCACATCCACATTATATAGTGTGAGAAATTACACAGGAATGTGGAACACATTTTAATTACTTACTTAATCAACACGTTTCACTTTTGTCATCGTCCGAGCTGATATTACTAACTGATGATTGTATTGGACTTCATTAATAAAATCATTTTAGTTCCCACTCTCGGCAGTAATCTGATAAACAGTTATAACACATTTTTGCTTACATTCTCAGTGCTATGCTTGGTGGATTAAATTTTGTGCAGCTACTGTCAAGGCTGTTCAACACATTAAATTCTATTTGGCTGAATAGTATGGATTCAGATCTCTCTGATTAATACCTATCAGCCGAGGCTTCAGGCTTTAGCATGACAAGATGTCTTTATTAGTAAAGATTGTACACTGCATGAATAAAACTAAAAAGCTTTAGTACAGTACACAGAATAACAGTACATAAGTAGAACGTAAAAGGCTTGATAAATGGGCCCAGACTGGCAATTTAGCAACTCAGACATCTGCCAGAATAGCTGGTTTATGCATATATTATTTCTTAGGTAATGTGAGTTTCTGTGTGCTCCTCAGTATAAATCAGGACAAAAAATGTATGTTTTATTTTATCTGCCAAGGCACTAAATGGATATAGCATTTGGTCCCTTTTAGATGGTGGCCCCATTGCAGAAAAGAAGTCTCTTTATTTATGTTAATGCTGGCTGTGTAGCTCCACCGTAGTCTAAAGCATTCAATATGGGAACTCCTGTGGGAGAATGTTCTGCCAGCTCTGATCTCCCGCCTCCTCTCTTAGCTGACTGATTGTTTACTATAGTGAATAAACAATCAATGCTACAGGTCTGTGTGATAGAGCTGCCGACTGCTAGTAAACATACAGAGCAGCGGCAGCTCTATCACACAGCCAAAACAATGCGGATTGTTCATTCTGTTGCGCTGTGATCCATTTTTCAATGGATGCTAACAGAAGGCCATCGAAAAATTAATGGGTGGGAATGGGGCTAGTTCACACTACTCCATTCCATTGTGTTAATTATGTTGTGCTGAATAAAAAATGGAGAACATGCACTACTTTTTTTCAGTGCAACGTAAGGCAACGGATCTGGTGTGAAGCCCCATTTATACCCATTTATTTTACAGTGGCCTTCCATTAGCATCCCTTGAAAAATGGATTGCAATCGATTGGAAGGAAATCAGAAGGTACAATTGCAAGCCCTGGAGCACTGAGTGATCTATTATAAATGAATGTTCTGTGCTGTCAGCACTATGTCATACACTGTACAAACCCTAATGGCGGTGTTTGTTCATTCATAAAAGATCAGTAAAGCATTGTGCACACTGTTGGCGCTATATAAATCCTGTATAATAATAATAATCACTTAGCACTGCACGGCTATGTGATCTATCAGCACTGTCACTCTATCTCCTTGCACGCAGCATGATCGGACAGCGGTGACTAAACTGTCCAACCATGCTGCCTGACAATGGCTGGATGGATTTGAATGGGGATATATGTTTTTAGTCCACTAGAAGATAAAATTAAAAAAATTGTCAGACTTCTTTAAAAGGCCCCTCCTAGGACAGAAATATTTCAAGGTGCATTCTCAGGTGCATTCATCTATTGCTTTGCGTTACTACTTATTGAGTCCCTGATCAAGAACAGGCATGCAGCCAGTGAAGTATTGGGGCATGTGATATACTCATGCTCCTATAGATAGGAGGGTCATCCAAAAGCTCAAGATCACAGTTGTATTGCTCATTTCCAATTGAATTGACCACCGGAGGTGCAAAAAGTGAAGTGGTCCACTGCAATGAATAAACTAAGGATGGGTGATCTTTCTGTCCAGTAGAGAAGTTTGGAACTATGGACAATAATAATGGGAATCATTTCAGTCGCCTTCATATCCAGATCTATTGATTATTTCAACATGCATTTTTCAGAGGTAATCTCTGCATTGCATCTAATGCATTTTTTCACAAACTCAGTTTAAATTGTCAGTGTTAGTCAAAAGTATAATTTAAAAAATCAGCTGTTTGTCTGACATTGTCTATCTTCACTAGTGATTTTTAACCAGACTGGAGTCTTACCTTTTAGGGTCTGGTCCTTCTACAGAACAGATCCCCAAATAATCAGCTGGGGCAGAGCTCTCCTTCATTATGACATCCTTCTGTAACCTCCTTTGTCTTTGTCCTTTTGGGCCGTGTGTCCACCTTAATTAAGATTTAGTAGATTTCCACATTTGAATATCTTTTTGATGATACATGTAATGTAAATTTGCTGCATTTTTCAGTTATAAAATGGTGGTCCTTTCTTATGTATCTGATAGTTTTCCCATTCATCCCTGCTGCTTATACATTCTTCATTTGCATTTATTTTTAATAAACCACATTGAGAATTTCCACCCACAGGGTTTCTCTTTGTTCTGCAGACTATGTGGTTCCCTTAATATTAAACTTCATCTGCCATGTAGATGCCCACCCCCCTATCTTCCAGATCTTCCTGTAATATTTATATGTCTTCTCTTGAATTTACTACCCTACACATTTTGGTATGCTTAGCAATGACCCCAAGACAGAACCCTGTGGCACGCCACTGCCAACCGAGGACCACTTGGAAAATGAGCCATTTATTGATACTCTATGGGCACGTTCACTTAGCCAGTTCTCTATCCAAGTACTCACCATTTCATCATGGACCAAAGATTGAAGCTTGTAAATTAAACGAGGTACCGTATCAAATGCTTTTGCAAAATCAAGGTACACTATGTCCACTAGTTTTCCTCTGTCTAGGTTGCCATTCATCTCTTACCTAATAGGTTGGTTTTACACAAACATTTTTTCCTGAAGCCATGTTGGTTGTCACTTATGAGATCATGCCCATCAGGATATTCATGAATATAGTCCTTTATCATGCCCTCAAAAACCTTGCATACTATTGATGTTAGTTGAAGACATATTGTGTTACCTACAAGCACCTGCATTAGTCTTTGAATTGATCCCTGTACTCCTGTGTAGCCTCTTGAATCCAAGGCCCAAACTGTACATCGGACCCTCAATGGTTTGCCAGGTCAGTATTAGGCACTGCCCTCAAACCCACCATCATTCAGCGGTCAAATGGCAGAACTTTAGATAACAGTAGAGACTCCACTATTCTATAGTTCAGTGTCAAATGGTGGTGATGATTACCAGGAGGGGGTGGGTTAATCTCAAATCACCCTGTGTACAGACTGGAGATGGAATCCAAGGGACTTTATAGAGATCGATCTTAGGATACGTGTACTTATAGGCACCACAGAGTGCCTGCACTTCTGCACTGATGGTGTAGAACTGAACTTTAATGGACTGAAGAGCCTCTGTAGTTTGACAATTCAATGTCAGATGGAGGAGCTTATCACTAGGAGGGGTGGGTTACTTCTACTTGTAGGCACGTTATGGTGCCTGAACCTCTGCACTGTTGGCTGTTGAGGCATATTTTAGGTGCAATAATGTGCACATTTAACTGTTGTTAGTAAAGGTGTTGTGTTAGCAATATAAGATGAGCAGACCCCCGTGGCACCTGCACATAAGCAGTTTGCTGAGTATTATCCGTTTATAAATTTGCAGGTTTTTGCATTGTGAGGGACCGCACAATCCCAGGATGCGCGTCCCTGGTGTTGTGCGATGTAGTGCAGGTGTGAACCTAGCCTAAGTGAATGAGCTGAAGCTCTGCTGACTTTCTGCACCCAACCATGTACAACAACAATACTGTGTTTTTGGAATTATCCTTGCACAATTAGGTATTCTTTGCAAAGTGAAATTTTACCATATTCAGTAAACTAAGAAAAACTTCTGCAAATACAAATGATCTTGCAAATTGCAAAAACATCATATTTGCCTTTAGTAAATCAACCACTACTAAGTTAAGAAAGGATCTGATTCACTTAAGTTAGTGTTCACACATCTGCCTTTACTAAGGAAGTATAACTTGTGGCTTTGGGTCTCATTTGCTAAAGTATGAAATGCAGCAAAGCGCGATAGAGTGAGATTCATCTACAGTATGTTCCCTTTAAACATCTAATCAAAATTGGATGTTTGAAGTGTCAACAGGTGCACTTCACATCTTTTCATCATTTTATACTTTAGTAAATCAGGACCTTAATGTCAGATCTGATTTTTTTACAAGGCAAAGGCCTATGAAACATCATACAAGAAAGGATAAAATAACTAGGCTCTTGCATGACTTAAAAGTGTTTTTTCTTTATATGTGTTATAATGGCATTTGCAGGTAAGATACAAGTTGACTAAAATTGCAGGCTAAATTTTTATTTCTTCCTACAGCAGTATTCTAGAATGCCAAGTGATAGCATGCCATTTAGTTGTCTCTCACGATTAACAAAGCTGCACCTGTTGTACGCCACCTTTGATCTTTTATCTCCGTGGTGTGGATTATTTTTGTATCGCTTGCCTTGGCAGTTTTCAGTTGCAAAATAGATGAGATGTTAAGAAGACATGAATTTTTTACAAATTTTAAATTAAATCATTAGATTTCTAGAGCTAAATGCAATTTCATAAGGGTCTGAAGTAAGTGCTCTTGGCAGTGCTTACAACGTCCCAGTAGGTGGCTGATTACTAACTAAGACTTGATTATTGGAGGAATGATTGCTTCATAGACTGCAACTGGGAACTCAAGCTACGTGCTCGAAACAACTGCACGGAGGTGGGATGTCACCCAGATTGTTCTCATTTGTTATTTTCTCTATTGTTTATCTTTGGCTTGCAGAACCTCCTTCAGCTCCAAGAAATGTCAATTTCAACATAAATGAAACTGCTCTCTATCTGGAATGGAGTCCACCTTTCGACACCGGTGGCAGAAAGGACCTTGTCTACAATGTGATCTGCAAGAAATGTGGGGCGGACATCCACCAATGTGAACTTTGCGGTGGAGGAATTCGATTTGTACCTCAACATTCTGGCCTTGTCAATGCCTCAGTCATTGTCCTGGACTTCTTATCTCATGTCAACTATACATTTGAAATCCAGGCAGTCAATGGAGTTACAGAGCTCAGTTTGTCCGCCAGACAGTACACCTCTATCACCATCACAACGGATCAGGAAGGTAGGTTTAGCATTCAAGTTGAAAATTTCATTGTTTTGATTGTTTGAAACAGACAAAGAAAAATCTCTTCTTACCTGTTTAACTTTGTCCGTGATTAGCTGTAAATAGTATAGGCCTGGCTGTATGATGTTGATTTTGGCCTAGTAGGTTGGAATCTGATACAATGGGGGTGATTTACTAACCTAAACACAAGCACGCACTATCACACGCACTAGGTGCATGTGATTTTTACACAGCAAAACGTATTTATCAACCAAAAAGTCTCTAAAAGCATATTTCCACTAATGCCATATATGGAAAAATCATGCACATGATGCATATATAATGCTGCTTCACAGTTTAGACAAAAATGGTTAGCTCATGCATTTACATTCCTGCATTCATCAACGCAAGCAACACAACATAGAGCTAATTTACACAACATCACCTTGCAAATTCATGCAGGGCTTTGCACAACACACCTGCTGGGTGTGTACACACTACAAAGGTGTTTAGATTCCACCCATAGATCATGCTGGGAGGGAACACACTACAGAGGTGTATACATGTTCGTGGTGTGTTTATAAGGTTAGTAAATCAACCCCAATGTGTCCTGGTGTGTTTCTTTGCAAAACAGGACACATTTTGCTGGGAAGTGATGAAACATAATGTTAATGAAAAAAGCTACTGTGAGATATAAAGGTGAATAAAGCATTCTGACTGCCATTAAAAAGTTATTTGGTTCTTGAGATGTAAAACACGGTTTAACAATGTAAATAGATTGCACTGGTTTAGAAACACTCAACTCCATTTCCAACTGGTACAAATGTATTTTACAGTTTTGTTTTCACTTTATTGCCACCGTCTGCCTATTTTTCACTATATTTTGCACTTTACCTTGACATGTCAACTTCCTGTGTCAAACTTTTATGTACTTATATTTAAAGCAGGCATGATAATGTTGGAATATCATGAGGCTATATTACAAGCACATATATTTTCAGCTTATATAAACAGACCCTTAAAGGAGAACTATGAGGTGAGTGCTTTTCACTCCCCTCATAGTTCTAGCTGACCTGTGACAATGAGACTGTCACAGGTCGGCTAGAACTATGAGGGGAGTGCTTTTCACTCCCCTCATAGTTCTAGCTGACCTGTGACAATGAGACTGTCACAGGTCGGCTAGAACTATGAGGGGAGTGCTTTTCACTCCCCTCATAGTTCTAGCTGACCTGTGACAATGAGACTGTCACAGGTCGGCTAGAACTATGAGGGGAGTGCTTTTCACTCCCCTCATAGTTCTAGCTGACCTGTGACAATGAGACTGTCACAGGTCGGCTAGAACTATGAGGGGAGTGCTTTTCACTCCCCTCATAGTTCTAGCTGACCTGTGACAATGAGACTGTCACAGGTCGGCTAGAACTATGAGGGGAGTGCTTTTCACTCCCCTCATAGTTCTAGCTGACCTGTGACAATGAGACTGTCACAGGTCGGCTAGAACTATGAGGGGAGTGAAAAGCACTCACCCCATAGTTCTCCTTTAAGGCCCCCTTCACACCTTTCTGATCTGGAGCATTGTGCTTTAACATATGTTATGTCGTCCATTAAGGAGCATTGTGTTAAGGCAGCGTATGCATTTGTATGGTCTGCCAATGCACCAGAATAGATTAAACTGTATCTGAACTATGTTTTCCACACAGGACACCATATTGTAAGTTAGGATGCCATTCAAAATGAATGGTGCCACAAAGCATCCAAGATCAGTTACTGTGCATTGCAGTAAGCTAAAGCTGGCCTAAGAGGTAATGTTTGTTTGGCAAAGTCTTTTAACAAAACATAAAAAGTTGTATAATAACTTAAAGACGAACTATGTTTAAACTATAAAATGATATATGTGTTGTAGGTTGCCCACACCAGTAAGACTGGACAATCTCTCTTGTATAAAAAAAGGGGGTTGTTTTACCTCTGGAGATACAGTAGCTCTAATAATTTACCCTTGGAGGTAGGTCCGTCTTACCAGATCAATAACCGAAATAAAGCATAAATCAAACAAAAAGCGGTTTGGGCTACCTACATCGTATGGGTAGTCCAAGGGTTAATTTAAAGATCGGGACAGACCGAAAAGTTTTTTAGATTATTTTTAGAAAAAGGTTTTATTCATATAAAAAAAGTATAACAAACATGGCCAATCACTGCTTATCGACCAATTAACAACAATACAAAAAGGTCAGAACTGACTATAGATTTAATGACCTTTAGTAGGACAGTCTATGCCCCTTGAAATTAAAGCACATCTGTCAAGGCTTAAGGTGACTTCCCAATTTGAGTACAAAAAATTATTTAGATAATTGGATACCACTCCTGTGGGATATTTGCTATCCCATGTATTTCAAGTAGACTACTTTGGTTTTGATACTTTGTTCTTCTCGTATTTATGTTTTCGGCAAAATATATCTTTCGCCTGTTGGTTTTGGAACATTTGTATCCTTGTCTCAACAAGGTGTTGACCACTTCGTGTACAGATTAATTGGTTGTGGGATATCGATGGTTAAATTAAGTTTGTTGGTGCAGTGAACAGAAATATTTATGTGGGTAATAGGTACAATGTGAGTCTTCCCTTTACTCCTATGAGGGTGTAGGGGTATCTACTTGATCTAAGCTATCTGGTCTATAGATAGTATTCCATTGAAAAAATAGTCTTACTCACATGTCTAGGCCACAGTCGTCTCCGTGTATAGCTGACCTCTTCGTTTGATGAAAATGATTTTGTTGGTAAGGAAATAACCACAATCCAAAGGTTTGTCCTTGATATGAGAGTTTGTAGTACTGAGAACACAGCAATATCCAGGTAATGTCAATTTAGTATGTGAGAAGTGCCATGAGTCAAGCCGTTAAATCAATGTGTCTCATCTGTTTGGGGTTGGTCCAAACATTGCATGCCCCGGCGTCTAAGCGTTTCGCTCCTCCCCCAGGGGCTTTGTCAGACATCCCCAAGTATGTTTTTTAAGGGATTTCAGTATTTGCCCTTTAAGCTGCATTAAAACACTTTTATTTTGTATATTGATACATGTCCCTCATGGCAGTTCCTAGCTTCCCATGCCCTTTTGTAAACTAAAGCTTGAAAATTGGCCTTGAAAAAGACTGGGGAAAAGATTTGACTCCAATAGTTGTCAGTAGTGTTCACAAGCTACAGTATGTTCAAATTTTGTTGATTTCCCTCTGGGTTCAGCAAACAACTAGCAAACCAAGCTTTGGTGAAGTCACAATCCTTCTGGAAAGACCCTTGAAAACATGAGAACCCAAAATCTTCAGAAGATGCTGCAGTACAGTGCAGAAGCATCTACTTGACAGATTAGTGACCTGACTCTTGGCATTCCCAGGCCCTCGCCAGAAGAATTGAGAAGTAAAACTCACCTAGGTGCTATGGAGGAAAATCTTTTTTTTTTTATTCCCACAAGTATGTTTTTGGTACTGCCACCATATGGGGATTTTCAATTACGTAGGTAGGCTTGTTGTAATAACAGGACCCAGCATTTTAGTGCAAGGTTAATTTTGAATGTAAAGGATTTGTTACTCACTTTTATGTCATTGACATTCTGTCACATTACAAAGAATCAGGAACCATTCACACAAACACTTGAATGCAGTTAACTGTCTGTCCCTAACAGTCATACAAACACACATACTAGCTTGTAGTGCAGAATCTACCATTTTAAGCACAATAAGCTGCCACAAATAATTAACCCATCTGTGGGATGCCTTAGCTGTAATTGGTCTGGCAAGCTGACTATACATCTTCAAAATTGTGTGCAAGACTAGCTCTTGTCCTCTACTTTTTCTGCAAGAGACAATATAAGATAATTAAGACATACTGTGCCAGAGAAACAAATAAAAGACAGGTTAGAAAACAAAAGAGGCATTTTTTTTGAACTCACATTTGCAAATTGATTAATTTTATAGCAGTCACTGACCGATGGATTCAGTTGTAAAATGACTGGAAAGAATCTGGTTTTTGAAGACAGAAATTAAATAATAGAATTGTGCACAGTAAATCCTGAGTTTTGAAAGTTACTGAATATTCTAAATAGCAAATCACCAGATAGGTCCATGATAGGGGTTTTAGCTGAATGAACATTACCCGTGTAAACAAACTTTGCTAAGCACAAAGGGGGAAATTAACAAAGAATAATAAAGCCAGTGTCTACACCTGTAAACTGAGAAAATGGAGCAGATCCTGCTCTTAAAGGTGCCCATACACCTTACGATTATCGGACAAAACATTTAGTCCGATGATCGAATAGTCGTACGATTTTTGTACGGCAGCCCCATCCTGCCCCGATGATCGCAAGATTAATTTAGCCGTAATTAACGAAAAGCATCTGGATGAAATGCGGTAATTGATTTGCCGTATTTTCGTTAGCGCAAGCGCAGTGTAGATCGTACGACTTTTGACGGACAGAAACGCCAGCAACCTATCAAGCATGTTTGAAAACTTTGCTAGATCGTACGATTGTCGTAAGGTTGGTGGCGTTTCTGTCAGTCAAAAGTCGTACGATTGTACAGTACTGTCGGTCGGACACTGCAATGCACACATACGATTATCGGCCGAAAAGTCGATCGCATACGAAAATCGTACGATAATCGTAAGGTGTATGGGCACCTTAAGAAACAGAGGGGATGTTAATTAGAAGCAATATGCTCCATTTTCTATGTTGTGTCTGCGCAAGAGGTGGCATAGAGAGCAGGAGCATAGAGAGTGTAGTGAGCAGGTCAGGTGGAGCTGCTTGCTTCGCCCCCTTCTGTGCTTAGTTGAGAGTGAGAGGAAAGAGGAAGACTGTTAACTCCACATTTGCTGGGGGTTTCCTAGTATGCTGGGTTCCCTGCTAAAAGCTTTCATAGTAACAAAAAGGCTGTAGGGTCTCTTTAAATGCATAATGCGTACAACATATTTATTTTGAATGTCTGTCACTTGCAGTTGTGTGTGCATAAAATTATGGTGCTGGCCTCTGCAAAGGAACTACCTGGACTTTGTACATTATTTAATATTCATTTTATGTCAGCTGTAGGTTTGTAGTCCTTTCTTACAGCAGTGAAGAGGTTTATCACTCTGCATTTTACTGAACAGAGAAGGCCAGATAATGAATCACTTTACAGTCACCTGGATACTCGTGTGTAGTAGAGCACAGGAAGGATTTACATGACACTTGCTGCATCTGTGGGAAACAATGAAGGAAAAGGTGTATTTTATAATTCTGTAAAAGCATAAGGGGCTTACTATGGATGAGTGTATTGATTTACCCATTTTGCGTTTGGCTCGGTTTAATCATTGAGTCATTACCCCTTAAAGCCCAGCTGCAGGTATTTTTAATAGTTGACTAAAACAAACAGACTCCACAGAGAATGAGGTGTAAGGCTTTGCACACCTTTTGTTTTCATGCACCTAAATGTATTTCATTTAAGCTGAAATTTCAAGTGGGCTTTAAACATGTTACCTCCTTGTCACAATGGTGATGTTACTTCATGTCACCAGAGCAATACTACTGCCATTACTACAGGAGCCACACCTGTGATGCAGTTACACAGGTACACTAGCCCAGTATGTCTCCCTCTACACCACTGTGCTTCCGTTGTTATAGAGCCATTTGCAGGATGTTAATAAGAAGTGAGACAGTGGTAGGATGCACAAGGTAGGACTGCATATGAAGGATGAAACACTGCTGAAGCTACTGAAGAGGACTGAACATATTGTCTTGATGCTACTACTGATTTTTGGGTAAAGGGGAGGTGGGAGTCCATGTAGATAAGGGGAAAACAGACACACACGTTTTTGCTGCCTGTGGGTCCCTTATGACTTTTGCAGTTGATCACTTTGCCCTACCAATGGCAGCTCTGATCACAGATGTAAAATGATGGCTATATAATACATTGTTTTATTGGGCATTTCCACCATCTAAACATGAACAGGGGGATCGGGTCAGACATAGCAGCAGTACATGGAGGCCCCTACCAACCCTTTAGGGACACAAGTAGGGGTTGTATATCTATTGACAGCTTTGTTTCATGAAGCTAGGAGCCAGTGGTGTATCATTCTGGAAATCGTAACTAACCCTAATGGTTTCATTACTCTATAATGGCCGTAGTCAATGACCTCACCAGACCTTTACCATCACCTAAGTATTGACTGCTCCACCTCAATACATGTATTTAATATTGTGCATCAGTAGCATATTTTTGAATTAGTCAGACCTGGACTGGCCATCCTGGCACTTGTCAAAAGGACTATCATATCTAAGAGACTGTGTGCTTCGATAAAATGGGACATTTCCTGACAGCCTGTGCCCTGTTCCATACTTGGCTCTGAGTGTTGTATTTAATTGACCGGGAAGCAAATATATAAACATCAATACACAGTTGGACTATTTAGAGATTGCTCACACAGCTAAATGTGAGCTTGTAAAAATTATACACCGGGGCTACTTTTTAACACAAGTCTGGCAATGATACCGGTCATGTTTAGTGAGCTGAAAGCATTTCCTGTTTATGGGTTTGCAGGATGAGGCCATGCAGCAAATAAGATCACAATAGGTTGTCAAGTACATCAAAGTTAATATTGTGCGGATAATTGAGAACTTCAACCGTCGGCCACAAATTACTGCAGCTCTTTCCGGTGCGAGGAGACACTTTGTTGTAGCTGGTGCTGCTTTGTATGCATCCCCACCCCACTTCCATCATCCTGCAGAGGCCACTAAGCCTAACGAAAGGTGCTGACATAATGTCCTGATATTGTAATAAATGAAATGTGTTAATCTGGTTCAGTGGCTCCTTGTAGCTCTATTGCTACAATCCTATTTTACCGCTATATTTATTGTATTATATACAGCTGAGGATATGATGCACAATAGCAGAAATACTTGGCTGTAATTATTAGCTTTACTCTGCTTTGGTGTTTGCTTTGGTCACCCTATTGCAGATGGGAGGGAATACTACAAATGAAAGAGTTTTTTCCATGTTATTCCTGCATGTTTTTTTAGAAATTCTGATAAAGTTCTAAATTGTTAGACACTCACCTGTACTTTTCTAAAGCTGGCCACAAAAACTTTCACTTACATAAATTCTACAGTAGCCACAAGGGATAAAAAAAAATCTGCTTTGTGTGCACCCAGATATTACCTTGTATAAATAGTAGTGACATCATTGTGGTGCTGCACATATGCTGTGCAGAGAGCAGAGCTGTGGGAGGGACCCAGCAGGTCCCACCCACTACAGGCTGCCTGCAGAAAACTACAGGAGGGGGCGGAGACAAGACCAGTCATCCTGCACAGGGAGAGAGCAGCAGTGAGCGGTCTTTATTACAGGAGGGGGCGGAGACAAGACCAGTCATCCTGCACAGGGAGAGAGAAAAGCAGTGACTGGTCTTTATTACAGGAAACTCCTGCACAACAGAAAAGTTTTACAGATCTGGACAAAACACACAAAGTAACTAAGGGCCTCATATATAAACCTTCCGCCCAGTGTAAAGCTGGGCAAATGCCTTTTGCACTGCATTGCCATCACTAGATGGCTCAGAGGAGCTTAGGAATCCAATACATTAGGGCCCAAGATTCAAGTAAAAATAGTTATGACTCTGGTATTTAGACAATATTTGCTTGTCTCGGAGATCAGCTTTAAATGTTATCATATGTTCCATTCAGCACTGCCTTTTCTGTACTGTTAAAGCACAGTCTTTTCAGGGTCCCTATGTGCCCCCACATTGTTTTAATTACAGTGCTTAAGAAGAGTATCTGGTCTCTGTCCAGTTAGTACGCACCTTTGTCTTCTAATCAGCAGCAACCCCATAGTAACAGACACAGGTGCTAGTTAACCCCTTCATGAATCACTGCATAGATGTCAAGACCAATATTAGGGCCAGTAAGCATTAGTTCCTTTGACTATGACTATTTGTCTGCCTGAATCATTTGTACATTTGTTGAGGACATAAGACTTTTATTTAGTGCACTGTTTGAGTAGATAGTCTCCTCATGTTCTTATTATGGGATGACAAATGGACAAAAATGTCAAAAAAGAAATATTAGTTGTAAAACATAAATGTATTTATTTATTTATTTTTTATGCATTGGTCTGTTTCCTAAAATCAAGGACATTTATGGACACAGTTGTGCTCTATTTCTATGAAAATGTGTGCACATTATTTGCAGTTCATAGTCTTTTGCAACTGGCGCATCACTTCCTAGTTTGTAAATGCTTCTCTAGGTGTTATTAAATCATTTGTGGCATTATTAAGGGCTCATTCACCATTTGTGTGATGTTTTAATGGCGCGGTTCCATGTGATTAACACACTGTACCGTACAATGCACCTTCAGATAACAGTAAGGGAGGTATGTTGTGTTGCCATTCATTTGAATGGCACCCCCAAACATACCTCCCAGCCATAATACAATCGATCGGTACCACAATACTGTGTGCTATGGTGTGATTAAAAAAAAAGTAGTGCATATACTATGAAGGTTTTCACAAAGCTGCCGGAGGCAGCCGAGGGAATAACCCAACCAAAGTGAAGTGAGCTGAACAACGTTCAACTATTCACTTATGGCTTGTATGGCTGATTTCGGCTATATATCGGCTGAAATCAGCCGTACATCGGCTGCACTTCGGTCAGCCGACCATGCTCTTCATACTCGGCTGAGCCAAAGTGCAGAAGAACTTCAACTCAGCCGATCCAACATCTGGATCAGGTGAGCTGAAGCTCCGACAGCTCACTCGCTGCCGTTTGCCCCTATTCTCATAGGGGCCGAACGGCAGTGAGTGAATAGCCAAATGCCATCGGCATTCAGCTCGGCTATTCTGCTCGGTACCTCCGTGGCCCAACTCTAAACTAATTTTGTAACTTAAAAAAAGGTCCCCCAGCAGCTGAAAAACAGAAAAAGCAGCTTTGGTTTCCGATCTCCTATATGTTGCCGTCTCCTGCACTAAATCATTTTAGTCACAAGATGTCCTCATTCTACTGCAATACATGTCATACAACCCAGATGACTAGGAACATAATGTGAGTACAGAGCATCATGGGCCTGTCATGACCATGACACCCTGCACTCACAGTGTAATGATGCAGAGAGGGACTCTAAGTCACCACCATTCTCTGCATTATAAAGGATCACTCACAACTGGTGGGGATTGGGAGAAAAATAGGACCCAGTGCATTACTTGACCAACCTGAATACATATGGAGAAGGTTAGTATTAAAAAAAACATACTAACCAACGAGCCTCTTGGCGTGGGAGGGGAGCTGGGAGGGGAACCTGGAGCCCAGGGTTAGATTTTGAATAGTGAACGCTACGCCAGAAGCTGAATATGGAAGAGGGAAAACAAAAGGACGATGGGAATAGTTGGGGTCCAATAGTTACAATGTTTTAGCAAAGTAAACCACAAAAGTGCTTTTGTGCAAAATCCTCAATTGTAAGAAGTAGTACATTCCTGAGATTCCTTAACTATAATCCATGCTAATTATATAAGTAAAAGGCTTTCATTCAGGATCTCTCCATTTGCATAGGTTCCTGCAGCCATTACGCTATTATGGAAGCAATTGGAGAACAGTAGAAAAGTAGTAAAAGTAGTAATATGATGGGCGTGGCTTAGTAGTTAGCACTTCTGCCTTGGGGCACTGGGAATCCCCGGTTCAAATCCCTATCAGGACACTATCTGTAAGGGGTTTGCATGTTCTTCCTGTTCTTGTGTGGGTTTACTCCGGTTTCTTCCCACACTCCAAAGACATGCTAGAAGGTTAATTAGCTGCTCTCTAAATCGGCCCCCATATGTATGCATGTTCAACAGGAACCTTAGATTCTAAGCTCCTTGAGGGCAGGGACTGATGTGAATGTGCAGTATGTAAAGTGCTGTGTAAATTGTCAGCGTTGTATGAACACCTATAATAAATAAATGATGGTCCTTATACTTGCAAGGAAATATTTGGATTCACACTTATGCACTTGTGTGGCAGCACATTTCTGACACGCATCATTATGCATTGACATGCGCTGCTGTTCCTTCCTATCAAAAGCCCTTATATTGTGTGCCGAGGGATGAAATACTTTTTTTGGCTGCTGCATATAAACCAACCACATATTTGTAAATTGGCACAATTATAAACAATGGCAAACATCCGCATATGCGTTAATCAAGATGCATAAGTGTGAATGGACCCTTACTGCTAATTGTAAATCAACAGTGATAAGCTAATTTGAGAGGTTCTGAGTTTTACAAACATTAATTTTTTTTTATAAAAAGAACAAAAAACAGATACACTGAATATGTTCACTGTTCTCTGTGTTCCATGTCTACTCCCTTATTCTAGACACTGTTTAAATCTGGTTTATGACTTGTCGTCTATAGAAAGGTCACAAGCAGAGAAGGTATATCTTCCACATATTATTTGTTGTACTATAGCTCAATAAACGTGAGTCCATGTTGAAACAACAATTCTGTTCCATATGTTATGGTTGTGTCCGCCTCAGGGAATGTGTTCATAATTTGTGGTGTTGTAAGTGAAAGTTATTCTCTGCACCGTTGCAGCTTGGCGAGCCACACTGGAAATGCAGGAACATGAAGGCAGTCGGCCCGTTAATCATTTCTTTGCTGTTTTTGGCATTTGTTGCTAGTGCTGAGATCTGCTTCCACTATGCTTTAGCTTTTTCATAGTTCAGTGTCAGAATGTTATATACCATTAACCAGTTCAGATCCTGAACCATTAGACATCATTCATATCTCACAGCCACATAAGATTTAATTGGTAGCAAAGAGCCCATATCCTTCTTCTTAATTATTAAAACTTAAAGGGTACTTCTAAGAGAGATGGATAATCCCCCTTATGACTGGTGCCAAGTGGCGGAACTACCGCCGGTTCAGCCGGTGCCGCCGCACCGGGGCCTGTCTGCCTTTGTGAGTGCGGTGGAATGTGAGATCGCAGACGGAGAGAAGTGACATTTTAGGACCGATCAGCTGTTTCAGGGCAGATCCGCTCTCCTCACATGCGATTTGCAATGCCGATCTTCCCTGGAACAGCTGGGAAAGCGCTGGAATTCTTCACCTATTGGCGGTCACGCATTCCACCACCGAAAAATCCCTGGGCGGGATTATGTTTAAACGCGTGACCACGTCACCTGTCACACATTCTAACTAAGGATGTACCGATACAAGCATCGGTATCGGGACCGATACAGGGCATTTTGACAAGTACTTGTAAAAATGCTCCGATACAAAGTCCCGAAGCTTGCGCTATGTTTTTTTTTCTCTACTTGTCGTGCCGCATCACGTCACTGCTGCTTCGGTATTACCAACAAGAATCTATTGCTGCAGTGCATTCTATATGTACTGTACATGTGCTATGTACTACATATAGAATGCACTGCAGCAATAGATTTACAATTCTGCACTGCTAACATGAATGAGTTAAATGATCCATAGTACATAATAGTACATAACATGTAGTTGTACTATGGATCATTAAACCCATTCATGTTAGCAGGGGATAATTGTAACTCTATTACTGCAGTGTACGGGACTTGTTTACTGTATATGTACTATGGATCATGATTTAACATCTAATGTTAGGTTATGTTCACCCCACAAGCTGAGCACCAAGACGCGATGCAGCGATCCTGCCCAGTGCAGACTGCGAGAGGCACCGCGTGAGGCAACAGAGATCGGAGTGAAACTGTGAGTGAGGGAAGCTGGGACAGGGCTGACTGTAAATCTATTGCTATAGTGTACTGTAAGTGTGTACTGTATATGTAGTACATATATACAGCACACACCGCCACTACACTACAGCAATAGATTTACAATTCTCCCCTGCTAACATGAATAGGTTAAATCATGATCCATAGTACATAACATGTAGTCGTACTTTGGATCATTTAAAGCCACCTGTCCCTTTTAAAAAAGTATCGGTAATTGGTATCGGCAAGTACATGAGGGGAAGTACTTGGTCTTGAAAAAGTGGTATCGGGACATCCCTAATTCTAACGTAGTCACAACCTTTGATTTACATGGGTATCGGCTGTACCAGGGGCGGCATGGCATAGGTGACAGGGGAGGGGGTGGAGGAGGCCAGGCCCCAGCAGCAGCAGGTAACAGGAGTTGGGAGGAGGTACAGGGAAAGGGACCCCGACGACCAGACCACCTGGGACCGTGCAGAGCCCACCATAGAGAGTCCCAGGTGGGCTATGCAGGATCTATGGTGTGCTCTGCAAGGTCTCAGGTAAGTCCAGCACACTACTGCAACATTAGTGACTGCTGGAGGGGGGCGGGGGCCAGTGTGATCTGCTCCCGCGCCCCCCCCCCCATTTTGGGAGGGGGACCCAAGATAAAATCTTGCACTAGGGCCCTTTGGTAATTAGGTCCGCCACTGCTAGTGCCTTTCCTTATAGTAAGAATCAGGAGTCCCTGCCTTCCACAACCCCCACTGTATATAATAAGGAGGGGGAAGAGTTATTTAAAATGTTGCTTATATTATTATTATTACGATGGATGACATCCGCCGACTCGCCAAAATAAAAAAAAGTCCGTCCAAACCCAACAAAAACTTGCCACAGAATGACTGAATGTAAAGAAATGGGTGAAGCGAGCCATGGGCTTGTTCTGCCCATTTTACATTCTGTGCTGCCAAATAACACAATATCATTCAGGAGCTACCGAATGCTATTTGTGGGCTTCTGAATGCCATGCGGGTCGGTGAGCCGAGGTGTAAAATGAGTAGTATTATGACACCTCCGCTTTTTTTTTTAAAAGTTGAAGCTTTACACAATAAAACTTAATTCGGGGAAAAATGTGGATGCATCTGAAATTTTCATTAATGCAAATTCTTATTCGTTTGCATTCGTTATCACTGTCATTCGGAAATTTAAATGCATCCGAATGTACGAATTTCCAAAAATTCGGCCGAAAAACAAATCTTTCCGAAATGAATCGCACATGTCTATGTCGCATACATGCGCACGCAAGGGCCAATTTAGACATTAACCATCCAACACTTGTGAAGAAACCAAAGTACCCCGAGGAAACCCATGCAAGCACTGGAGAACATGCAAACAACAAGCATATAGTGTCCTGACCAGGATTCAAACTGTGGACTCCCAGTGCTGCAAGGCAGAAGTGCTAACCATTCATTTCTGCTTTGTCAAGCGAGAAATATATATATATATATATATATATATATATACATACAGTACTATATAACAATTACAATACAGATACAATTATGAAGCCTGAGAAAAAAATAAGGGTCCAGGTAAGAGGCGGGGGAAGACATAGAACTTCGACTTGAAAGCTGCAGTACAAATAGCTCCTGTGTATGATTAGTGGATGGAGATTTAGTAGCGTTGATGAGCAGTTGTGTACACAGATAAATGGAATAGTTACAATCTCAAATCATAGGCAAATCTGAAAAACTTCTAAGTGACTGTTTGAAGGCTTGCAGGTTTTGTGAGTTTCTTGTGTCATGAGGGAGGGCATTTCACAGCAGGGAAGACGTGCTGGAAAAATCCTGAATTAATGAGTGAGAAGAGGGGATCAGAGAAGGAGAGAACTAGTTGCACAACACCGCCCAAACACTCACACATACTGTGCAGTCATTTAAATCATAAGCTCCTGTAGGTAAAACACTCTGGGGGACAATTATCAATTGTAGTGCACAGTACAGAAATGCTAAACAGGGGCAGTGAGACAGATTGTGGGACATATTTACTTCTAGGTTATAGCTTGAGTTACAATGTCCTCCCTCAGCTCCTTCAATGTCCCACTGCAATTGAATCAAACCTGACCCTGACCACTTCTGAATTATGCGTCTGCATAGAGTGAACATCTGTCTCATCTTTAGCAATAATACTGTCTCAGAATTTTAAAAACTGTCGCACTTGTCTGACCAGGAATACAGTCACCCAGGTCTATTAACTGGTCATAGAGGCAGGAGAGGCATCCTCACTTGCTGCTAATTGTGTTGCTAATTTGCTTGATAAATGTCCCTCTTTGTATTTACTTGTTTTATATGTTGTGAGTTATCAAAGTTTTAACCACTTCACCTTTGGAAACATTTTTTATTATTTCACATGTTAAATTCTGCACTTTATAACAAATGTCTTCAAATGTAAATGAGAGACCTAGAATTATTTCTCCCACTCCAGTGTGTGCATTGATACCTACATACATATGCACACGAGCAAGTATCTGCTTTCACTTTTTTACATTTTTACTTATTTTATCAAATTTTGCATTTTTTTTAACAATATTATGTGCTATGCGATAGCATTGGCAAGGTGACTGGCACTCTTTATGGAGATCCCTAAGGTATTCCCTGCCTTCTGCTCAAGACAATCAAGCATAGAGTGTTCTTGATCCAGGGAGCCGCTGTCACAGCCGCATGGCCGAGCAGTGAGGAGAAAGAGAGAGACACTCGGCCAGGATCTGACAGCTGGCGGCTCTCTCTCTCTCCTCACCACTCTCCGTCCTCCGCTGCCCCCTTGGCTGCAGCGCTTCTTTCACTTCGCCTCGAATCCCCCACTGCCTCTGCCCAGGAGAGCAGCGGGGATCCAGAAGAGAAGCTGAGCCGCCCTCTGTGCGTGGCCGAGCGGTGGAGGATCAGTACATATCACTGATGTGTGCCAATCCTCTGTGCAGGACAAACACTGGAGCAATCAGCTGATCACTCCATCACTTACATCACTTCCTGTTCATTCATGAGTTTCTGAATGGGGAGTAGCACTCTGTACAGAGGCTCCTCCCCATTCAGAAACTGGATGATAGTAAAATAGTTTCTGAATGAATGGGAAGCCTCTGTGCTTTCCATTCATTTAGAACAGAGGCTGCAGAAAAAGAGATTGAGAAATTTGTGTCCTCAATTTCTTTTTCTATTTTAAAAGGGAAATATCAGGTGGCTTTTTAGACCCCTAATATTTCCCTGAACCCCTCCCCAACAGTAAAAAAAAGTTATTAAAATTAAATAGAAAATAATAAAAAAAAAAAGTAAAATATTTTAAAAAATCTTGGAGGCAGGGCGCTGGGTGATGTCACACACCTGTTTTCTTGACTCGGGCGCAAAGGGAGCTGGCTATGTCTATGCTCCCATGGTGCTTGTGTGGCTGCCGACTGAATGTGTTAGACGCCGCAGACGGAAAGGAGCAGGACACCTCTCCCCATGTGCAACGTCGGCCACATTCAGCCGCACGAGCACCGTGGAAAGACAGGACGCTGGCGCCTCTAGAACGCACTGGAATGCAAGCCGACTGACTCCCTGCATTCAGGAGTGGGAGGGGGCGAGGTGATGTATTGAAGTCAATGGCACCGCAGCCATGCCCCCCAAAAAAGGCACCGCAGCCATGCCCCCCAAAAATGGCACCGCAGCCATGCCCCCCAAAAAATGCTTGCAGCATTTTTGCAGATCGCAATGGACTGGAACGGGTGCGGGTGATCGCACTGTGGGTGAGGGGCATGGCTGCGGTGCCATTGACTTCAATGCACCGCCAAAAAGCTGACAGGTAAGTGTGTGTGTGTGTGTGTGTGTGTGTGTGTGTGTGTGTGTGTGGTGGGGGGTGGTGGGGGGTCACTGAAAGGTACTGGGAAGTTTATACCTTAATGCACTCTCTGCATTAAGGTAAAAAAACACCCTGCCTTTAGTAATACTTTCAAGTAGATGTAAAACCATTTGTTTTGTTTGGGGTTTTTTGGTTAGTATTGCTTAGTCTAGGGAAAGCTTAGAATCCTTGTCAGTTTTTTTTCTGTCCATGTCTCCACTGGAGAGATTCACTCTCTCTGTCCTGGTGACCACAACTTTTTCTGGTAACAACTTAGTGGGGACTTCCCTACATTTGGGGGGATTTTCTCTCCATTTCTGTTGTGGAACAAGTAGCCAGAAAACAAATGACAGGGGCTTTACCCAGCCATTACTCTATCCAGAATGAAAAAAAAATACCTTTAAAGCTTCATAGTAGTTACATTCTGGTGGGGGAAGTCTAAACTTTTCTGTTTTTAGGCTCTACAGCCTCTGGCAGACTCCTCACATTCAACATACTTCCAGGTATGTTGGATGCCTGGTACCTCGCCACACTGAATGGTACCTTTCACTGACCCTTACATTACTGGTGTGTCTTGTAGTTATGTAGAATTGGCAGATAAGACCACAGCATGTGACAGGGGACGCCGACATCCTACAATGCTGGAAGTGTTGAATGCTGAAGATTCTATTGATGGCTGTAGTTTGTACTCATCACTAGCTTGAGTGGCACCTTTGCAGACACCTTGTATTGGATATTTGTTTACCTTTGCATTCATAAAGGGCTGGATAATGTAAATGTTTGCTGTCTGTAGGCATCTCAAAGTGGAACTACATTCATTGTCCCCACTTCCCTACCAATGCCAACATCTTTGCTTGGTCTTTTTCATGGTTGGGGTTCTTCGGGCCATCTTGATTGGCCTGGCCGGAATGACTTAGCTCCTGTGCATGCACACAGGAATTGATTCCAGCACCAAGGTATGCTGACAATGTACAGCTCAGTGTACATTCTAAAGAATATTGTGAACAGGCAGATACGTTTGTTTTATTGTAGAATAGACATAGCATGCCTCTTCTGTGATAAAGAGCCTGTCTGCTCACAATTTTTTTTAACTTCCTGTTCAGTTTCGCTTTAAAACATAACTTTTTATTTCTTTACTTCCTGACGTTTGTATAATGCACCTTGAAAGGCAAATAGGTCATTGCACATAGATTTCTAGACTAAATGTTCCCTGAGTCCAGCAATTATGTCCTTGCAAACCTCTAAGAGGTTTTAATTGAAGAGCGCTGTAGAAGTCAGTTCTGTTTTGCGCACTCCAGTCAGTGATAAATTGAAGTACGAAAATCAAACACATTTCAGTTAGTGAAAGCCTTTTTGCCACCTTTAGTGTCAGAAGGCATATTGATCCTTCCAGCGAGGCTTTAGTATAAGATTACATGTTTATTCTGTTAATTGCCCAAGTGCTGATGTCCAGCAAAGCACCTTCGGATGAGCCACTTTGTAATCAGAACCTTGTGACATAAACCCTAATTGAGCAGATTTAAAAATAGAATCATTGTAAGGTTTTGGCTTTATTTAAAAACCAATATCAAGTATCAAGGTTGCCTTTAAATTCCACATTTACGACATGTAAAAGAAGAGAGAGAGAGCGAGAGAGAGAAAATCTATACCTTACGCCAGGGCCATAAAAATTGTGGAAAAAAATGCATATCATATCACTGAGCTGATTTCATCCCCTGTGAAGGATCAAAGGCGTTTTTGGGTCAAGTACAGTACAGGAAATCATTAATCACGGTTAGTCAATCTGAAACAAATTGCATTTGTAGTGTCATGACTTTCAAATAAAACTTTGGGGACTATGTTGAAAGTGAAGGACAAGCTAAATTACAACCTATTCCTGCTGATGTGGGCTCTAGGGGTTTTTACCTATTTCTTGTTTTTTCCCTGCTCCTTTTAAAACCATTAAACCTTATATCTTAAGTAAGTGAGCAAAAAACATCTGATTATATACTTAAACATTCCCTTACAGTCAAATGGTAATGATGGTGAAATGGGAAAACATTGAAGTAAACCTTATTTATGTAAACCCAAAAACAAATAAAAACCTTATATATTGCAGCTTACCAGTCCTTAGATGTGGTGGCTGCATTAGTTTTCTTTTTTCAGGCTTTTTTTCCCCTCTAATTTTACCTGATGATCCTGCCGGTAACTCACTTCTTGTCCTAGGGTGACAACGCTTACTCACTGTACTATATCTATGAGGGAGCAGTGTTGTCACCTGCTCTCCTGTTTTGAACTACAAATGTTACATATGGGAGTGTTGCTTTGTAGTTCACAGAAGATAGCTGGCAAAGCTGATAAGATTATGAGATCTTGAGTGAACATTAGACACGTGCAAGGCAAAAAAATGTGTTTTTTAATGCGAATTTTAATGCTCTTCTGGATTCGGGGGTAACGAGCCTCTGAATCCGAAAACCACACAAAAAAACTCCAGAATGAGCGGTGGCCGTATCGGCCAGCACGTTCTGTGCATGTGTGCCGCCATTTTGGAATATATCTTGGTATACACCAAGATGGTGGCACCCGAATATGTGGGCGCCGCTATCTTGGTGTATACCAAGATATACTCCAAAATGGCAGCACCCATGCGCAGAACACACTAGCGGCCAATGTGGCCGCCGCTGGTTCAGCGAATAACGTCACCCATGACGTAGCATCATGTGACGTATGCACCCTGCCTACAAGATGGTGGCGGGCGAGTGCAGAATGCGCCGCAGGCCAATATGGCCACCGCACATTCTGATAACAAATTTTTATATGCCCAAATATTGTTTTAGTATATTCTGGATTATTTTAAAAAAATGGTTATTTCGGATTCGGACGAACCGCTGAATCCACTGAATTTCGTTGATTTGCAGGTTTGTCCGCATACGAATGCACATGTCTAGTGGATGTGAGGTTACAAGGACACTGGATTTCTAAAAAGATTAACAGGTAGTTTTGTGTACTGAGTCTGAGAAAGCTGACAAGAACAACATTAATGCAACCACCACATCTAAGGACTTGTATGCTGCAATATTATTTTTTTATTTCTTTGGTTTGAATACCATTTAAAGTTTCTGCAGAACAGCAGGACAATATGTTACAGTTCATACCTTACACATAAGGGCTGATTTATAAACTGTTTGCACAATTCTTTGCTGTGGGAATGAGATTTACTGTGTTTTATGGCCACTAGATGAAGCCAAGGAGCATTCACTGTGTTGTATGGCCACTAGATGAAGCCAAGGAGCATTCACTGTGTTGTATGGCCACTAGATGAAGCCAAGGAGCATTCACTGTGTTGTATGGCAGCTAGATGAAGCCAAGGAGCATTCACTGCGCTGTATGGACACTAGATGGAGTTGAAGAGCATAGGAAATGACTGAATCTTAGTGGCCATACAGCGCTGCAAATCTCTTTTGTACAGGGGAAAGCTGTACAGACGGGTTATATATCAGACCCCTAGAGTTTATACACAGTCTTCCTTGGAAGTTAGTATTAGCATAGGAATCTGGCTGTAAGTCAATAGCACACTCAGGCTCCAAACATTGCATTGTGGGATGTCACTCCAATACTAGGAAGTGGGTAATTTTGCAAAGGGGGTCTTATGGAATGCTTGCTTTTCTGCAGAAACGTTCTTATTATTACCATAACCTCTGGTTGGTTGCTACTTTACTCATGTTACTCATATTACCCCGGCTTGCTCTTAGACCTGTCCTTCCAGTCTCGTTTCCCCTCCACTGCAGTGCTCTAAGGATCCTTAAGCTATCACATACCATGCACAGTGTATAGGACGTGAGGACGCCGAGGGATATACCATCACTGCAGCAAAGGAGACAGGCTGGAGGGAGCTCTGTTACACCCAGCCTGCTCCGAGGTTAGGGTGAGTACATTTTATTTTTATTTTAGCACATAGATGTAAAATGAGCAGTTAACCCTTGCAGTGCTGGGGTAGCCCCACTGCAATGGTCAACAAATGTTTTTCTCAGAGTTCTTCTTTCAAAAGAAAAACTATTATAGATTTGCGGTGACCATTCAAGTGTTGGTCAATCTCATTTCTTTTCCCAGATTAAAGAAATACATATATGGCTATGTACGGCATGGTTTATTTTTTACACAATCAGTCATGTTGAGGGCCAAACAGCAATATCTATTAATGGAGTGAACAGAGCCTGTTGTGTGTATGTAAATATTCCACTTATCACAACAGATTTCTCTAACATATTTTCTGTTCTGGTGAGTTCTTGACGTATTTTTCATATATTTCTATAACTGGTCTTCATAGCGTATTGTCTTCACATGAGAGAACTTTAGGCTGAGTGGTCCTTCAATAACCCCGAAGGCTGTGCCTCTCCGCAGGCTCTATAGGTGTAATAGATTGCTGTATGTGTGATAAGAAGTGGAAGACCATGTTATTAGTTATGCATTAGATGTAGGTAAGTGATAAAACCTTTGTGTATTATCTGTTAGCACAACTAATTTCTATTTACAGCTATTCTGGCTTGCATGCACTTAGAATCATAATTAACCTTCACATTTGTACAGATAAAATGGCAGCTAGATGAAGCCAAGGAGCATTCACTGCGCTGTATGGACACTAGATGGAGTTGAAGAGCATAGGAAATGACTGAATCTTAGTGGCCATACAGCGCTGCAAATCTCTTTTGTACAGGGGAAAGCTGTACAGACGGGTTATATATCAGACCCCTAGAGTTTATACACAGTCTTCCTTGGAAGTTAGTATTAGCATAGGAATCTGGCTGTAAGTCAATAGCACACTCAGGCTCCAAACATTGCATTGTGGGATGTCACTCCAATACTAGGAAGTGGGTAATTTTGCAAAGGGGGTCTTATGGAATGCTTGCTTTTCTGCAGAAACGTTCTTATTATTACCATAACCTCTGGTTGGTTGCTACTTTACTCATGTTACTCATATTACCCCGGCTTGCTCTTAGACCTGTCCTTCCAGTCTCGTTTCCCCTCCACTGCAGTGCTCTAAGGATCCTTAAGCTATCACATACCATGCACAGTGTATAGGACGTGAGGACGCCGAGGGATATACCATCACTGCAGCAAAGGAGACAGGCTGGAGGGAGCTCTGTTACACCCAGCCTGCTCCGAGGTTAGGGTGAGTACATTTTATTTTTATTTTAGCACATAGATGTAAAATGAGCAGTTAACCCTTGCAGTGCTGGGGTAGCCCCACTGCAATGGTCAACAAATGTTTTTCTCAGAGTTCTTCTTTCAAAAGAAAAACTATTATAGATTTGCGGTGACCATTCAAGTGTTGGTCAATCTCATTTCTTTTCCCAGATTAAAGAAATACATATATGGCTATGTACGGCATGGTTTATTTTTTACACAATCAGTCATGTTGAGGGCCAAACAGCAATATCTATTAATGGAGTGAACAGAGCCTGTTGTGTGTATGTAAATATTCCACTTATCACAACAGATTTCTCTAACATATTTTCTGTTCTGGTGAGTTCTTGACGTATTTTTCATATATTTCTATAACTGGTCTTCATAGCGTATTGTCTTCACATGAGAGAACTTTAGGCTGAGTGGTCCTTCAATAACCCCGAAGGCTGTGCCTCTCCGCAGGCTCTATAGGTGTAATAGATTGCTGTATGTGTGATAAGAAGTGGAAGACCATGTTATTAGTTATGCATTAGATGTAGGTAAGTGATAAAACCTTTGTGTATTATCTGTTAGCACAACTAATTTCTATTTACAGCTATTCTGGCTTGCATGCACTTAGAATCATAATTAACCTTCACATTTGTACAGATAATGGTGGTCAGTTAAGTCTTTCTTACTGGGAAGAATTCATTTTTAGCAAGGTGGCAATCGTCCAGATCATCAGATGGGCAAAAAATGGGATGATTTAAAAAACCGGATGTAGGCAAAATGTGTTGCCATAGACACATCAATATCATTTACTAAAAAAAATCCCATAAATTTAAAGGAGATTACATACATTTAAAGGAGATTGCACATAGATCATTCAATTAGATTGTATAGTGTAGGAGCAGATAAAAGGGAAAGCTAGAACCCCTGTCAGGTTTGTTTTTCTGATACAGGTTTTTGTAAGTGTGATTAGTCTTTACGTGTTTCTCATCCAACAGTAGTTAGGTGATGTGAATATAGGGGATCTGGCTAATGGTTAGGCAATCTAAAGGATCACCAGACACAATTTTATTCCATTAGGGTTAAGGATTTTCAAGAACAGTAGCCAACGTGTTTCAGCGGTCCAAAACACCCTTCCCCCTTTATCAGTGCTTAATGAGAGAAATCATGTATGTGGACTACAATCCCTGCAGCTTGAGTTGTATTGAGTTGGTGGGAGTTTTGATGTGTAGACATGTAAAGGCTCAAAAAAATGGTTTCGTTTTGTTACAGATCAATTCAAATTTTTTTTACGGATTTCCGTTATTTGGAACTTGAATCGATTAAAATTCTCTGGTTTGCATCGAACCAAATTTTTCGTTCTCATTTCGGATAAATTCGTATGGGGTTCTTTAACTTCATTAATTTTTTATTTTTTTTGGGGGGGGGATTTGGTTATTTTAGTTCTGTACTGGTCATCTTAGTCAGTATTAGTTCTCTTAGTCTGCCCTGGTCATCTTAGTCTGTACTGGTCATCTTTGTGGGTGCTTGTCATTAGAATTGAAAATTTGGAAATTCAGGCATAACCCAGGAAAAAAATTTGGATTCATTTGAATTCTAAAATGAGGATACATTTTAATTCGGAAATTCAGATGCATCAGAATGTCCAAATTTTAAGATATTTGGAACAAAATGAAACTTGCATGTCTAGTGATGTGGAGCCACTGATTTGTCATACATCAGTTGCACTCCAAAGCTGCTCTTTCACCAGGAAAGGTTAGTATTGGGGAAAACATCTGTTACATTCAATTGGTTTATGACAACAGGAAAATTAAAGTAGGAAACAGCTGGGCTTACATTGTATGTCATACAGTTGGTAAAATTTGAAATGTATTGACATTTCCATGGACAAATCTTCAAAGCCTCATAGTTAAATCCTTGCCAAATAGAACCCCTGTAAATGTTGGCATGAGGTATGAGTAAGTTTTTTTCATGCCAGGAACTATTGAGGAATGTTTTAACAAGAGAAAGGAATGCTGCTTTGAGATAAATCTCGCAGTATGGTATCTATGGTAGCTATGGTATAGATAAAAAAAGTTATCATTTATTAAGTATTGTACACAGAAGAACCAGATGCCCACAAACATCTGAATATACAGCATTGAAAGAATGGCTTTGGCGCAAACTTTGCAATGGGATCCAATGAGTATGAGAACAGAGGCAGCACTTTTTTACTACACTGTAGCAGTCATTCAAGTTAGTGCTAAACATAGGGAAATGTGCGTATACAGTTCATTTAAAAAAGTGTTCACCCACTTGGAAGTTTGATTGCCATAGAGCATTGAATCACAGTTGAATTCATTTAGTTCTCCATTAGCTTTGTACATCTGGACCAGTGGCTTAACAACCGGGGGTGCAGCAGGGGCGCGGGCACCGGGCGAAAAGGGAAGGGGGGGCGCCGGCCGAAAATGGCACTTTCGGCTAAATGCCGAAAGTGACATTTTCCTGCCGTTTTGTCGGCGCGGCCGTGATTCCTTTCATCCCCTCTGGGACACAGAGCAGTGCCCAGCAGGGGGGGCGAAAAAAAAATTCTGCCCCGGGCGCCCAGAACTCTGGTTACGCCACTGATCTGGACACTGCAGTTTTTGCTTCATTACCTCTTGCAAAACTTCTCAAGCTTTGTCAACCTAAGCCACAAATTCTCTATTGGCTTAATATGTGGAATCTAACCTGGCTATTCCTTGACATCAACATTTGTTTTTAAGTTTGTTTGTAGCTTTAGTTTTATGCTTGGGAGTGTATGTTGGAATCTTCTCCCAAGGTTTTGGTTTCTATGACAGGCTTTCCTTGATAATTATCTATATTATGCTGTATTTGTTCTACTGTCTACCTTTAAAAGCCTTCCGGGGCCTGCTACAGAGGAACATCCCCACAGAAAGATGCTAACACCACCATGCTTCAGGGTGTGGATGGTTTGTGTATAATGGTGTGCAGTGTTTGGGTAATGCAAAACAACATATTTAGCCTGATGACTACATTTTGGTTTCATTAGATCATTGAACCAAATTCCAGCTTCCCCAGAGTTTCCCAGGTGTCTTCCTGCAATTCTGGATACTGTATATGCGTGTTTTTTTTAGCAGTGTGTTTTTTTGTGTCCCTAGGGATTCACACGGGCAACAGTTGTTGTAGGCACAGACTCTCCAATCACAGCTACAGGCTTGTAGCTCCTTCAGAGTAGTCATAGGTCTCTTAGGGGCCTTCTTTACTAGTCTTCTTCTGACGCAGTTGCTCATGTTTGGTAGGCACTCTATTTAGGGCAGATTTAAAGCTGTGACAAACCCTTTCTATTTCTTAATTATTGATTGAAAACAGAACTCCAGCCAATAAAACAAGGTTAACTGATTATCCAATTGAAAGATAAAATAACAAAAACAGCCTTTGTTGCAATATTCAGCTTCAATCCAGAGATTTCCGCTGCAGTACTCTTTTTCTGTCCTCAGTCTGATGGCCAACATCATTACAACCACTTTCTCTGAGCCCAGTTTATTCTGAACCCAGCCCCAGAAGCAGAACAGTGATGAGCTCATCTCCTTCTATCAGCTTGCTTCTTATCAGCACATGAACTGATTGGTTCTTTGTGCAGCTTCTTACTCTTATTCTGTAGTCCTGCTGTATGGCAGCTGCAACAGGCTTATACCAGGTTACATTTAGGTACTTACACTGCTTGCATGTCAAAATACATTTATTTATGTATTATGATTGCAGAGCTGCATTCATTTGTGTCTTTTATATCTGCTTAGAGCTCAGCTTTAACTGAATATCAATGGATAGCCAATAACATTTTCTTGCATTCATCTCCTGGCCTGTTCAGTCACCTTTTTAAGTAACACAATTCAAAAATGAAGCACTCTTCATCAGAAGTAAAATCTTTATTCAAGGAGCAAAAACGGACAGTATATTCCTCCTACTATGTCTTCAGCACTAACGCATTTCACCATTATGGCTTACATCATCTGTAATTGTGAAACGCATCAATGGCTGAAGACATAAGAGGAGAAATGTACAGCGTGTTTATGCTCCTTGAATAAAGATTTTGCTTTTGAAGAGTGCAGCATTTTTTAATTGTGTTCCTACAAGTGAAAGCACACTTATTGCCTGTACTTGGGTTGCAGTTCTGGTTGAAGACCAGGCTGAGAATGTGAGAGGTGTTTTGGGAGTGAATTACAATTTTGCGACATTGCTTGGAGAGTTCTTTTAGATTCTTAGTGTAGATTATACCACAATACTGACTCATCAGAAGTCAAAGCCTCCAGATTGACATGTATTTATACTATAATCATTTGAAACCCCTTGACTATACACATGTCTTCTCCATTTAACTAAGCATGTGACTTTCGAAAGTCATTATGTAGGTGTGTCATGTAAATGAAAGTGAAGACTCATCAGTAATATTGTGGGGGGGTTTTATGTCATGAAAGGAGTTGTAAAGTCCCAGCATTTACTATCCTGTTATCACATCAAGATTTTAATCGGAATACATACTAGAATTGTTTTTAATAATGTAATCAACTCTTACTTGAAAAAATCCCTTTTATTTAGTGAGTGCTGCCTTCTGTCTGCCCATCACATTTAACAACATAATGGATTTTCAGTGTGCTTTGTGTCTTTCTTTTTGCTTGATGTGATGCAATCTCAATTTCTCAAGATTACATATCCCATCGTGCATTGCTTCCGGCAAGCAATAATGATGTAACATTGTGGGAAGTTAGGACTGAGTTGTAGCTCAGATGTTAGGCATAGTTAGAGTGCTGGCTCAACGAAGTGCATATTCACAGGGCTGAGTGAAATTGTGTCACTGTTTTGAGGAAGTACATCTTATGGGCATCTAAGTAAATTTACAAGCTTCTAGGTGCATATGGTTAGAAGTGGGATAGAAATTATGGAAATTCTATATACAAAATACAGTACAGTTGCAAATTGAAAAAGACTGTGATGCAATGTTCTATGATAATAATATATGAAAACTTCTAAGGGGGTTAATCTATTTTATAGGCATTTCTTTAGATTTACTAATATGAGGACCTACCTAAACTCTTAAAGGCTCTTAAAATACATAGTTGGTGGTATATCAAATGGAGATGTTACATCCAGATTTTAACGTGTGTGGTGAGCTTAGGTGTGTCATGAAACACTCATAGAATCTCTTGCCATTTTTTTCCCCAAGCCCTATAACATTTACCAAGCAGGATGACCTTGGACAAATAGTAATAGTGTTTGAGGCCAAGAGGATACAGTTGTGTGGTTAAGAACCAAAGAGCTGAAATAATTAGTGCCAAAATTCACATGTATTATGTCTTCTTAGGGAGTAGTCAAACTAATTAAAAGCTGTATTTTCTCAAGTTAGGAAGACATAGCATTCTAAAGGAATCAATGAATGCCGTAACAGACAATGATTAATACTCTTTCACTGTCAAATGTGAGTGCAACATCTCTAAACATGTTGGCCTGTTAATTACAGTGTGCAACGATGTGCAGACTTCCATAGAAACCAATCAGATTTTAGCTTAAAGTTGCATCACTAAAAGACAATTTCTGCACTTCTGATCTTTGTGGTTCATCAAATGAGCATTTCTGGTTTCCTCAGAAAAGAAAATGAGCTTTTCACAGTTTATGAATCATATAAAATATTGCACCAGATGTGCCCTTAAATGTAAAATCATGTCGCTGTTACTATGAATACTAAAAATTATGTAATCCATTTTTTTTGTAAAATACTTGTAATCGTTTTTCATATCCGCTGATTTAAGCTACTGTACTTCACACTTATAGTTTAGGTCCATTTCAGAATTTCCTGCATCAGGAACTTGCGATTTCCTGCAGCAGGACAGACCTAGCGCTGCATCATTGTGTGTGTGTGGGGGGGGGGGGGGGGGG
>NW_017307608.1:76147-82349 GCF_000935625.1 Nanorana parkeri
AAGTATGTGGCAGCGCTGTGGGTGTGCTAGATTTACCGGGCATGTGATAATGTTTTCTGGGTAGAACTCAGCATAAGAGGGGATAGAGAAAAGTGTAGGGGAGGTGAGGTGAAGTTACTCTTTAAGGTCAAAACTGAGTTTTCATCACCAGAGCCTGAGTCTTGGCAGCCTAGAATAACATCCCTCTGCTAGATTGCCTCTTTTACTAAGAACACAGACTTCTTTTCCTGGTCGCAAAGTGTTTTAGAATAATGAGAATTATAGTTTAAAACATGTAAAAAGTTTTAAAAAAAATGTTCCCAAAACCATTATCATTTCCCTTTAAAGTTGTACAGATTTTGAAGATCTTGGTGCTGGTACTCAACAGAAGACAGTGTGGAGTTAAACAGTATTAATAATAGCTGGGTATCATGGCACTTAGCAGGAGAAGATGCTGCCATTGAGCTGTATCAGGGTTAGAGTGGAGAGGAGGGAGTGCAGCGCAGATGTCAGACACAGTATTAAAATGCCACACCAGATAATACACCATTCATCATCTATATTATAAGAAACTCCTTACTCTGCACTTCTGCAATGCAATAAGCTTTATAAATCTTTATAACTGCAGCTTAAATACTGTGTGATGTGATGTTTTACAGGCAAGACTAGGCACCAGGAATATATGAGGGAATCACTCAGCTCCAGCGTGGGAATCACAGCACGAGCCTGTGTTAATTGCATTTGAAGTTAATACCTTGTATTGTGGCTCAGCAAGTCCCCAAGCAGTGTCAATGTCATGTACACACCCCGCAGCCTCTTCTCTGCTTTCTGAATATATTGGATGCTATCCCAGCACTGGGTACAATGCAGAAATAAAAGCATGCTCACTGTAAGAATACTTAGAGAAAATATGGTGTTTGTATTCTGTGAACAAACAACTGGAAAAATAATGCATTGAAAGGCTATGTGTTTGTTGGGAATGCTCTTAAATGGTCAGTACACAAAGGCAGTTGGTGCTACAGCCTACTCTGTGCTCATGTCTGATATTTAACGCCTCTTCCTGGCTTCAGTGCCCTCCCAGGTGCTCTCCCATTCCTGTTGCTGATTTTACCTAATTTCCTGTAAAGTAATACAATTGTCACCATAACAGGAAGTAAGGGCAAAATCTCACTGTGTGGGAACCCCAGATAGCAGTAAATTCCTGACTGGAGTTCTAAATCTTACCAATTCTATTCAAAACTAAATATTTTTGGCTAGACATATATTTTAAAGGACAGTTTTATTGCCGAGGTCAGTTTCCATGCAAAGGCTACATGATGCTGGGTAAGGTCTATGGAACAAGGAGGAAGGTAAGAGCACACAGGGGGCGTTGGGATTGATTAAACGGCAACTGTGCTTAAGGTACATTTTTCCTTTAATACCCTCTTTCAGTCCCTGGTGTCAATGACCACTGATTTATACAGAGTTGGGTTTGTTATAATCTCAGTTATTGTCTTCATGTAGTAGTTGCTCATTCTCTTAAAGCAAAAATCAATTTCAAGACATGGCTATAGGTATAGTTGTTACACAAACTCATTTCTAAATGAATATTATTCAAATGTACCTTTTTGTTTGAAGCTGTAGCAAGTTGTGGTTTTATTTTAAATGTCCAAAACCTCCAGTGGTTACTTTCTGGCAGTGATTGCAGCAATGAGGGTATTCTGTATACTTTTGTATGGGGCATTTCCTGCTCATATAATTGGCTCACTGCTGGTATTATTATTGCAGTGCTGGGACCGATGATGTGATGAGGTGAATTATCCCAGTTGCTTGGGCAAGACAACCCAATGAAATTTGATACAATTCTTGCAACTAACTGGGCTTTTTTCCTTAGCAAAATCAGTTTTCCACAGGTAATAATTTTACTTGTCTCTTGTGTTTATAGGTATGGGTATATGCATTTATTCTTCTAATGCAAGATATTGTTCAATATACTGTGTAGAGATAATTATAAAGTATAGATTTATTAGGAGTGTTATCAATATTTATTTTAAATACTTTTTATCTTGTATGTTAGGCTCATGGCTCTTTTCTTCTGATGAAAGTAGGTGTCTATGGGTGTATGAATTGTGGTATGTTAGGGTCCTGTGCATTTTTTTATGCATGAAAGCACTTTTAGGAAACCATTAGAACTCAATAAGCTCATCCTGTCTCGCATGTACAACATGTGAACAACACAAGCAGACATGAATTACAAGCAACACAAGCCAACTTTTATTTTAATATATATGTATATACTGTATATATCTCATTATGCACATCCGTGACGATATCACGTCAGCTGGTGGAGAAGATGTGGAATCGTTATGGCTACAACTAGGGGGAATGGACCTTAGCCGTAAACTTATTGTGGGTGTCTGTTATAAACCTCGAAATATAGGGGAACAGGAGGAGGCCGGCCTACAATCCCAAATAGAAATAGCGGGGAAACAGGGTAATGTTGTGGTAATGGGGGACTTCAATTACCCAAGCATCAACTGGGCTAATGGAACTTCCAAATCGGCAAAGGCTGCCTGTTTTCTTAATATGTTGCGAGACAATTTCATGGATCAGATGCTTGAGGTCCCGACTAGGGAAAATGCCATCCTAGATCTGACCATCAGCAATAATACAGAGTTAATTGAGGATATTGTAATCAGGGAGACATTGGGTAATAGTGATCACAAGGTGATTGCTTTTAATATTGGGTGCAAGAAAGGGAAGGGGGATGGGCGTACGAGAAGCCTAAACTTCAGGAAGGCTAACTTTGATAAACTATGCAACATAGTGGGTGAAATAGAATGGGAAAACTTATTTGATAAACTAAACTTTGACCAAAAGTGGGACTGTTTCAAGAACAAATAAAAAATGCTATTACCAGATGTATACCGCTGGGTAACAAAAGTAGAAGATCAAAAACAAAACCAATATGGCTAAATAAAACGGTAAAACAACACATTAAGCATTTAGTAAGTATAAAACGGAGGGGACAGTATTGGCATTCCAAAACTACAAAGAATGTAACGAAAGATGTAAATTGGTAGTCCGGGCAGCTAAAATTGATTGTGAGAAATATATCGCCGAAGTTAGTAAAAAGAACCCCAACATTTTTTATCAGTACATAAACAGTAAAAAGGGGCGAAAGGAACAGATTGGCCCAATAAAGGACATAAATGGGTCGTTACTGACAAACGACAGGGAGAGGGCCGAGGCGCTAAATACTTTCTTCTTGTCGGTATTCACCAAGGAAAAAGACGGGTTTAATGTACAGGATAAAACACAAAATTTAACAAGAAATACACCTGAGTGGTTGACGGAAACTGGAATACAACAAAGGCTTAAACTACTAAATGCAAATAAAGCATTAGGACCTGATAATCTACATCCCAAGGTATTCAAGGAACTGAACAAGGAGATAACGAGACCATTGTTCCTTATTTTTAAGGAATCCATAATGGCTGGTAGAGTGCCAAGTGACTGGCGAAGGGCTAATGTGGTACCTATATTCAAAAAAGGGGTCAAAATGCCAAACGGGGAACTATAGACCAGTTAGTCTAACATGCATAGTATGTTAGAGGGAATGATTAAGGACCACTTAGTGGAATTCGTCCGGGATCATGTTATAATAAGTGATGTACAGAATGGATTTAGGAAGGATCGTTCTTGCCAGACCAACCTGCTGACCTTTTACGAAGAAGTAAGTAGAGATCTGGATGGAGGGAGCATTTGACACGGTGCCACATAAACGCTTATTATACAAGCTAAGGGCTATAGGCATAGATGAATTAGTGTGCACTTGGATAGAAAACTGGCTACAAGAACGTGCACAAAGAGTATCAGTTAATGGCAGTATCAGTTAATAATCAGTTAAATTACTTTTCAGACTGGGCGGAGGTCATGAGTGGCATACCCCAGGGTTCTGTGCTGGGTCCCATGCTTTTTAATCTATTTATTAATGATATCGGGGAGGGAGTGAGTAGCTATGTCTCAGTGTTTGCTGATGATACGAAAATTGGAAGGGTATAAGACATGGATTTAGACATTATAACATTACAGGAGGACCTGGATAAAATCGGGGAGTAGAGGGGGCGTGGTTTGGACATGGCCGCGTGAGGAAGCAACCCAGGGGAGCTCTGCACTCACTGAGCAGGATTGACGATACAATAGACTGTACATACCGCTGTTCTACATGCCCAAGGAGCAGAAACCTCATAGTGACTCTCGCACCACTTTCCTTCATCACTTCTTCACCCGCCGATCCGTTACACCGACGCCGGCACCCGCCCCTACTACTGCTATGGCGCTCACGCGGGCCTCCGCGGCAGGCCTCCTGTCGGCTAAGAAGCAGGGACGCGGCCCTATGACGCAGGCACTTGACCCGGAGGATGCTCGTAGCTCCGGCAACCCTCGATCCCCGATTCAGTCGCCTGACATGCAGCTGGCGGATTCCCAGGACTCCCTCCCGTCTCAGCCCTGTGTGTCCTCACTCCAACATGAGGTAGGTCCCGGTACTCAGGGCGAGCCCGATCTGCAGGCCCTGATCCCACATTTACCCACGAAGAGGGACCTGGATGCTATGGCCTCCTCCATTGTAGAGGCTTTAAAAAAGGAGCTCCATGATCTCACCCACCGCATATCAGAGGTGGATGGACGTGTCACGGCGATGGAACACACTACCGCGTCCCTATCCACCAGGATGGAATCGGACGTGCTCTTGACGCGGAACCGTTTGATGACCATGCACTTGCGCCTGGATGATTCTGAAAATAGGAACCGCAGAAACAACTTGCGCCTGCGGGGCATCCCTGAGGCTACAGCGGGCATTCATCTGAGGGATACAGTGACTTCCATATTGAACACTCTTCTGGGTAAACCCCATGATGCCCCTTTGGAGCTTGATAGGGTGCATCGCGTCAATGGGGCTCGCCCCCCCCACACTCTCAGCCCCTCGTGATGTTTTGTGTAGGGTGCACTTTTTTGCCATCAAGGAGGAAGTCATTCGTCAGGCGTGGAGACAGGGTCCCTCTGACTTCGATGGAGCTACTATTCACATCATGCCGGACCTTTCCCGCCAATGCATGTTGTCTCTCTACACAGGTTATTGTGTTTACTCTGGGGCGCTCGTCCCTCCCCCCCCTGGGACTGGTGGTGCCTGGCCCCGGGGGGGGCGACGGTGGAATGACCCCGCTCTATTGCCCAGTCTTATTGTCCCTTCCCGCCCCGCGTGGCTGCGGGCGTGCGGTCCCCTGGGCCGCCTGGTGACTTCCGGTAGTGGTGTCTCTAGGGGGCTTAGGTTTGATTTGGACCTCTGGCCTTCCCTGGAGATACCAGTTGAGTGGACTTGCCTCCACACCCTTGAGATAGCCCATCCCCCCCCCATCTGTGGGGGGAGGGGCTGGTTTCCGGCGCTCACCAGGCGCGTTCCGGATACCCATGCTGAACAGAATGGAATGTTGTTCCAGACACCGGATTGCTCCTTGGGCCGTGTTTTCTGTTTTCTGTTGCTGTTTATGCTCATGTTTATGATCCTGTTCCTGCTAGCCGAATATTGCTCTACACGATATACTCGTATGTGTTGATATTTTGACCTGTCCTGTGACAGGGAGTGCATCTCCCCTCCTTGAGATTTCACTTGATTGCTTAACGTCAACCCCATACCCCACATAGGTAGTACCCTCCTGTCTTTGGATTTGAGGATATATTGTCGCTTTTGCATAGGCCCGTGCCTACCTTAGCTGTTACTTGATCTAGGTGTTCTCCCCTTGCCTTCTTTACTCCCCCCCTGGTCCCCGTGCTTCTCCTCTTATCATCCCCTTTTCCTCTCCTGTCCTTCTGTTGCTCCTTCGCTTCTGCCCTCTCTTCTGCTCCCCTCTCTTCTGCTCCCCTCTCTCTCTCTTTCCCTCTCCCCTTTTACATCTGGGAGCTCGGTCTCCCTTTCCAAGGGTTTGATGGGTCCGTTGCGCTTCACTACCTTCAATGTTAGAGGACTCAGTGTCCCTGAGAAAAGGACCAGGTTATTGGTTGACCTGAAGAAAGCAGATTCCCATGTGGTGTTCCTTCAGGAGACCCACTTTAAACTTGACAAGGTCCCGAAATTACAGAACAGAGACTTCCCGATATCTTACCACTGCCCGTCCCCCATTGCCAGGTCCAAAGGTGTCAGTATATTGCTGTCCAGAGCGGTGGCTTGGACCTTCAGGGATCT
>NW_017307608.1:82873-104220 GCF_000935625.1 Nanorana parkeri
TATATATATATACATATATAGATATAGATATATCTATATATAGATATAGATAGATAGATATATCTCACACAAGCGTGATTAATGATTAAAGTGATGCAGCATGCAAAAGCCACTATTGCCCTGGTCTTGAAGTGTTTGCCCGCTCTTCTACCTAATCATTCCCGATCACAAATACAAATAATCATGTATAAGAAATAATCACAAAGCACAATTTACGTCAAGATATAAACAGAGAAATGTATACACTCTAATTTTGTCTTTATGTTCTGTAGCCAGGGTATTTAATCCCAGTGCAGTTAAAGCATAAAAACACATTATTATGTAGCCACAAAGGGATTTATATATATGTTATATATTATCTTTTTTATCTTTTCACTAATTGTACCGAGGTATACATTATATTAGGATATATAAAGTAGTAATATTCATGATTATTTGTTCTTTTCTCAATTTGTGTCCGTTTGATGGTCCCTGTCATGCCTTTATGTACAGAATGGTACTATGTAAATTTATGTCAATCCATGCAAAATATCAGTTGCAATTTGGTTAGTAATGCAAATAAAATTACAAAATACCTGAGAGAGCAGTGCTGTCAAAACCTCTCATTTAAAATGAATTATGCTAATTATATATGCTGAAAGAAAACTATCTCTGTATTCCCAAATCTCTCCTAAAACACGAGAAAAAAAGATGCTTCTTTTTCCCATAAGCCTCATACTGCAGAATATCATGTTTGCTAATATCATTCATGCCTTCAAAACAAATAATAATGCTAACACAATAACAATACAATTAAGCTGTTGTAAGGCAATTTTTTTTTGCAGCCAAGGTCATGCAATAACATATTTAGTAAATTGCACAATTCAGGTAGCTGCAGTCTTCTCTAAATCATTGAATGGCTTTACTATTAAATAATTTTCTTTCACTGCAGACTACAAACTACTAGGTATTTGTTCACAATCCATTGTGTTGCTGAAGAGTCTACACTATGCCACCACTAGAGGGGGCGCTTGAGAGACAGGAGCTGAACTGCCCATCTAGCCTAAGAACTCCCTCTAGTGGTGACTAGAGGTCAGGCTTCCTCAGTGGCAAGCACAGTGTAAATAGCAGGTGCAGAGGCTGCACGCTTCGGTAGAGGAGCAGTTAATAACCAAGAAAGCACACCACAATGTTCTAGTTACTGTCATGTTGACCATAAATTACATAACATGTTGTGGTCGAAAACTGTTCATCAATTCATAAACACATGTACTCACACAGATGATAAATTTGAAATTAACTAGAACATTGGTTGCCATGTGTTATGACCTATCCATTCTACAACAGTTTAGGGATAATGTAGGATAGGAAAATCCTGCTAATGGGGTAAAAGAAAATAGACTCCCCTAAATAGTGATTTATGGCAGCCTATTGAATGGTACAATAAAAAATATTCAAAAATACTGCCATATGTTAGGCCAAGATAGGAACTGCCCTGTGTTCGCAAATAAAAGCAGTAGAACTAGTAAGCCAGGTCATCCAACTGAGTCAACAAGGCAGGAGTCTAGGGCTTGGGGTATGCCCGGGGGCCCAGCTACAACCTTAATGCTTTTGCAGTAAACCATGGGGATACCTCAAAAAGGTAAAGGGTATCTAAACCCAAGAACAAAAAAGTAATATATTGCAGTTTAACAGTCCTTAGATGTGCTTGCTGCATGTGTTTATAATATTTTAGGCTAAAAATATTTTTAGCAGGCACAGAAAATATCTGTTGATCTTGCCAGAAATGTAGTTGCCTTGTTACTTCCTGTAAGTTGGACTGAAAGTACAAGCAATGTTATCTTCCTTCTGTAAGCTACTTATTCCCCAAACCTACATGTAATGGAGACAAAGAGAGGAAGACATGTTTGACATCCAGACTGGGTGGCAATCATGGCTCTCTACATAAATACGGTAGAGAGAGTGATCGTAGCCACCCAGGGACAGGGAGTGTGTTATTCACAGAATTATCAGAAGAAAATGAAGGAAAAAAGTCTAAAAAATAAAAAAGGTCTTTCTCTTGCAATTATTGCACTTTTATCATATAAGACAGGCTGATTGCCTTGAGCCCCCATTTACACTCAAGAATAGCATCTTTGGGCATTTTTTTAAAAAAGTTTGTAAAGCTGCTTTTGCGCACCTTTCAGGCTTGAGATTTTTTGTTATTTTAGCCAATAAAAAGCTAGTTACTAGATGGAGAAACGATTGAAATACTTTTTTTGATCGTTTTTCAGATGCTCCCATTGAAGTTTGTTGTGACCAAATGCTTGATTCTGCTCCAGAAGAAGCTCATGGTGTGTTTGTTTTTTCAAACTACAGGCATTTGTCTACAAGTGACAGAACACTCATATGTGAAAAGGGAACATTGAAAACAATGGGTTTCCTCCGGTTGCGTATTATAGCATGGAGGCATTCCAGCTACAAATGCTCCGGTGTGAATGGAGCCTTGAAGAAGAGTTATATATATGAACATATTTATGTAGTATATGATCACACGTTTCAACAAATGTATATGTATGTGGCAGAGTGGTTTGTAATATTAAATTGAGTATACAAGATCAGGGGTTGCATCAGGGGCTGACTGGCAACTTTTGGCCCAGGGGGCAAGTAACACCCAGAGGCCCACTGAGCCCCCCTCCTGCTTTCCCTCTTCCCCTGCGTGCTCCCCACCCCCCTTGCCACTTTCGTCAGCCATGTAAATTACAACACGGGAAAACAAAATAAACTAGGGATGCTCCTATATATATCGGCCGCCGAAATATATCAGCCGAAAATGGCACTTTTGGCATAATGCCGAATGTGCTATTTTCTGGCTGATACAGCGTTGCATCTGTGTATTCTCTCCTCCCTGCTGGGCGCTGCTCTGTGTCGCAGCGGGGAGGAGAGAAACTGTGACAGCCGGCCGAGTGCTGCTCTCTTCTCCGCACCGCCTGCTCTTAGAGTGTGACTTAGAGAGCAGAGGCCAGGGCGTGATGCAGAGGTCAAGGTGTGGTGCAGGGGTCAGGTGTGACGCAGAGCGCAGTGGTCAGGGTGTGACGCAGAGGTCAGGGTGTGACGCAGAGGTCAGGGTGTGATGCAGAGCGCAGAGGTCAGGGTGTGACACAGAGCGCAGAGGTCAGGGTGTGACGCAAAGCGCAGTGGTCAGGGTGTGACGCAAAGCGCAGTGGTCAGGGTGTGACGCAGAGGTCAGGGTGTGACACAGAGCGCAGTGGTCAGGGTGTGACACAGAGGTCAGGGTGTGACGCAGAGAGCAGAGGTCAGGATGTGACGCAGAGCGCAGAGTGTGACGCAGAGCACAGGGTGTGATGCAGAGGTCAGAGTGTGATGCAGAGTCCAGAGGTCAGGGTGTGACACAGAGGTCAGGGTGTGACAAAGAGCGCAGAGGTCAGGGTGTCACAAAGAGCGCAGAGGTCAGGGTGTGTTACAGAGTGCAGAGGTCAGGGTGTGACGCAGAGGTCAGGGTGTGACGCAGAGGTCAGGGTGCGACGCAGAGGGTGTGACACAGAGCGCAGTGGTCAGGGTGTGACACAGAGGTCAGGGTGTGACTAGAGAGCAGAGGTCAGGGTGTGACGTAGAGGTCAGGTGGTGCAGTGCGCAGTGGTCGGGGTGTGATGCAGAGCACAGTGGGCAGGGTGTGACGCAGAGGTCAGGGTGTGACGCAGAGCGCAGGGTGACGCAGGGTGCAGGGTGTGACGCAGAGCGCAGAGGTCACGGTGTGGCGCAGAGGTCAGGGTGTGACGTAGAGGTCAGGGTGTGGTGCAGTGCGCAGTGGTCGGGGTGTGATGCAGAGCGCAGTGGTCAGGGTGTGGTGCAGAGGTCAGGGTGTGACGCAGAGCGCAGGGAGACGCAGAGCGCAGGGTGAGATGCAGAGCGCAGGGTGTGACGCAGAGCTCAGGGTGTGACGCAGAGGGTGTGACACAGAGCGCAGTGGTCAGGGTGTGACACAGAGGTCAGGGTGTGACTAGAGAGCAGAGGTCAGGATGTGACGTAGAGGTCAGGGTGTGGTGCAGTGCGCAGTGGTCGGGGTGTGATGCAGAGTGCAGTGGTCAGGGTGTGACGCAGAGGTCAGGGTGTGGCGCAGAGCGTAGAGGTCAGGGTGTGACACAGAGGTCAGAGTGTGATGCAGAGCGTAGAGGTCAGGGTGTGACGCAGAGGTGCGGGTGTGATGGAGAGCGCAGAGGTCAGGGTGTGGCACAGAGCGCAGAGGTCAGGGTGTGGCGTAGAGGTCAGGGTGTGACACAGAGGTCAGAGTGTGATGCAGAGCGTAGAGGTCAGGGTGTGACGCAGAGGTGAGGGTGTGACGGAGAGCGCAGAGGTCAGGGTGTGGCACAGAGGTCAGGGTGTGACACAGAGGTCAGGGTGTGACGCAGTGCAGAAGTCAGTGATATCAGTACAGAGGTGTGACATAGAGGTCAGTAAGGAAGTGCAAAGGTCATACAAAAAGAACAGGGACTTACTGTGTCTCCTTTTCTTTCTACATTCAGGTGTTGTGCCCTCTTCTCTTTCTCTCTTGGTAGTTGGGGGGTCAGATGAATGCTCCAGCAGCCTCTAGCAGCAGAGATAAATGCTCCAGCAGCCTCGATGAATGTTCCAACAGCCTCCTCGTGTGTCTCCTCCCTTCAGGTCCCGCGCAGAACTCCACAACCGGCCAATGGTAGGTGGGCAGTCTCCCTCCCAGCCAATAGCAGCAGAAGTGGGCGGAGGGAGCTGCCGTGGCCGCCGAGGAGCCCGATCAGTGACACGGGCATTCGGGAAGGCAGCCGAACATGCTGTTCTCCTCGGCCGCTGAAGTAGCGTGTTAGCGCCGGCCCGACGGGGGCCGTTTTTAGAGGCAACAGAGAGGCCCGGGGGGCAATTGCCACCCTGCCCCCCGGCCCAGTCCGCCCCTGGGTTGCATGCACATGTGCTGACAAGGGACATGCAGAGGAGGAGAGAGCGGTTAACCCCGGGGTGAATTGCTACTGCTCCTTCACTGTCCAATCACAGGCTGGGGGTTGGGATATGACCGAGCCTTATTGCTAAACTGCAGAAGAGAAAAGTCAGGTTATCAGACTAAGGCTAGCTATGCTGTCTGGCAGGACTGTGTAAATCACAGGACTTGATCGACATAAATACTAATTATTTTGCAACTAAGCTCCCATGAATATGGAATATGGAATTTCCATATATAGCAGTTTGCCTGGGGCTCAGATTTAAAATCCCTAAGTCTTCCAAAGCCACTATGAAACCAAGGGTAAAAAATGAGTGAATCATTTCTTTATATGGCTTTGTGGTAAAAGAATACTGCATTGAGGAAGAATAGGAGCTGCCATTGCTGAACTATCAAAAATATGCTAGTTGCCTGGCCATTATGCTGGTCCAGTAGCTTCTCCTCCCTTTCCTGGTGTTCTGCTGTATAAGACATTACAGAAAGTTAAAATAAAGACAGATTCAAGTACTTTTGCTGTAGTTAAAAATACATTACATTTTTTAAATACATTTCTGGATTAAATGGTGTTTTAATAGTTGCCTGGAGTTCAGATTTTATGTTTCTTTAATAGCCAATACTTTGAATTTGAGAAACACCTCTTTTCATTTTAAATGTCGTCAGTTTTAGTAATGTAGATTGTAATTTTCGTATTTTAGAGGCATCAAACATTGCTCTATGAAGCTTGGGAGAAATACTGTGGACAGGCCCTAAAGGAATGTACATATTTTTGGCTGCAAACAGGCTTCTCCTGAGAATAAACACATAAATATGCTATATGAACAGAATGGATGATCCTATTATTCTTTAACATTCTCTGTGTCTGTGTTTTACATTCAGGGAAGGATTGTACTATATATTTGATGCCTTAATGAAAACCTGAAAGTATCGATCTGTGTTGGCTGCACTGTACTTTTTGTAGAGAATAGATCTTATCTGGCTCTGAATCTTCTTAGATTAGAGCATTCAAAATACAGTCACCTTGGTTTCACTTATAAGAAACTAAAATTGCCCATACACAGCCAAATCAGGCTGGTTGAGACTGTAGGGTCAATTTGCTAAGAGTATAGACTGTTAATTTAGTAAAGTGAATTTTCACTTTGCAAGTGCATTTTCACATACTGTAGCTTTGAGAATGGGATGAATCCCTACTGACTTCAAACTTCCCTACAACCACCCAATCAAGTGCAAGAAAAAACCCTGTTTTATTTTTTTTTCTTGCATGTGATTGGGTATTCTTTGCTAAGCTATGCGAAAATTCCATACATCTGGAACAAAACTGCCAGGAGAATTATTCAGCAAATTGTGCAAATGTTCTATTGGGCGGTTCTACATTTACTGATACAGAGTCTAAGCAACAGTCCAACCATCCTGAACCTTTATAATTAGGTCTCTTAGAATATGGAATGGTCCTTCAAAAGGATGTTTAGATGTGAACAACTATGGGTGGTCTGGAATGATGCCAACCATCCATATGGTGCGAGAAAATGGGATTGATTTACTAAATGTGACCTATGTAAAAAAACAAACCCTTTTAACATCACAAGTGCTCCCTATTGCTTGGGTGCCTGGTTTTTCCAATCATAAACTGCATATTTTGCAAATACTGGGCAGCATATGGATTCTCTTATGTAAGATTTGATTGTACTCTTTTCCTATCTGGGCTGCTATATTTTTCTCCCCAACATGCATAACATTGGACCATGGTGAACATTTAGTGTACTTAAAATTTAAAAATTCTATGTTAGAGTCAACAATATTTGCTCACTATGAACAATATAACGTTTAACTGTTTCTAAAAATAAGTGGGGTACTCAGGCCTGTAGCAGCAGCAAGGTGTACTTCCCCCTTTTTCTTTCACCTATATGACAAATCAGTCCATTCGCTGTTAAAAGGTATAATGCCATTATATATAAGTGAAGTGCAATAATAATTTTAGCAATAACATTGTACCTTATAAAACTATATTTTACTTACTTTTATAACACAAGGTTTTGGAGTCAAAACACATAAAGAAATTTGCAGCACTGGAATTGTTTACCTTTTTATGGAAAATTACTATGGCTCCATCTATTAATTTGTTAAAAAGATAGGCTTGGAGGCAAATAAAAGAAATGAATGCGCAGAAGGCCTACTGGACTGGAGACGGAAGGGCTATGAGGAGGAGATACCAAAGGTGGTCTGTGGGGAGGTGCAAAGCAGGTCCAGTCAGAGATCTGCAGACCCTGTGTGAGCTTCTCTCATACCTGCCCTAAAGTTGTGTGTTTTGGATCATCTGGATGCAAGTCATGGAAGCTGATATGCTATTTGGATCCTTGAAGGCAGTTTTCATCTGGGGGTTATAGATAAATAAATTAAGGAACCATCTTTGGTGCAGTGTCCTCCATGTGGTAAGGTCAATTGGTTCTGACCAGGTAGTATTGAACAGTATGTGTCTGAGGTCAACCAATCGCTCCGTTTGCGCCCTTCTACAATTTTTTTACAGCCCTTGTCAATTAATTTTTTTCTGTCTTTGGCTTTAGCTTTCCCCACTTTACTTAATTACTCTATACGTGTGTATTTTAAATTCTTAAAAGAAATCCCGCCCCTCTTGTCAAATCTATTGCACAATATGGTCATAAAAAAGTATGCTGCTTTCATATGTGAATGCCTTGACCGTTGATGTAATCTGGTGAAGGTGACTTTACAATGATGAATTGCATTACTAAAGCAGAAACTAAATGGGATGATGAATTTCTGCTTTTAGAAGTCCTGTTGCTGGATGTCATGGTACGTGTATATATCTCTATCATGTCTCTGCTGATATTACAGCCTCGGTCAGCTGTTCTCCTACCATCGGGTGCCAGAAAGAACAATTCTGCTGTAAGCGAATGTGACCTTATGGAACGCCAGGCCTTGTAAATCACGTGTCCCTTATCTAAGACCCTCGTTTATATTAGTTTATGTCCAGCACAAGCGCTGATACAAGTGGGCAGTATGGGGTTTAGCAATTTATTTTCTTTGGGTTGCATGCCTCAGTCTTTGATTTAATGCCTGTTACAGTGTCTGTAACAATATATTACAGGCAGTGAAGCCTGGCTTTAACAGCCAAACTATTTTGTCCATGTTTTACAGTGAAAATATTCCCTGTGTGTTTATAGGAATAGTGAATTATTTATCACATTACAACAGGAAACCCAGACATGGCTTAAAATACAGCAATAGATCATTATTATAGCAGTGGAAGACAGTGCCGAACAAATAAGGTTCACAGTGTGACATATGAATAGCACAGACACCCCATATTGCAGAAAAATACCTAGTAAAATGTATATTAACTTAGCTGCATATTTGTTTTTTTCACAAACCTTGCTTGCCTATAGTAATAAAAAAGGTATTAACATTTTAGAAAAAAGAACTATACCTCATAAGAGTTAATCAGCTTCTCCTTTTCATTTTCTTACTTGCGTCGACAGTAGGGATGAGCTTCGGTTCGGGTTGAACATGAGTTTGACCCAAACCCAGTCTATTTATAGTTCTTTGAATGGGCAAACAACTGCTGCGGCAAAATGACAGTTCCCCTTTCCGGCAGGTGTTTGTAAACAAATCAGCCTGGGGATTCTAGGTGACATCATCCAGCATTCCCGGCCCCTTCGTTAACATGTAGCAGCTGACTGAAGATCTGTCATTTGCGATGGGAGTAGCAGCAAGTGAACAGTATTATGCAGTGGGAAGTCGTGTTTTATTGCAAGATTGTTGGGCAGTGGCTCATCATGATTGACATGGAGTCTTTTATTAACTTTTAGGGGTACCCTATGCCAATTGTTATTTTAAAATGGTACTAGCCCTTTAAAAAAGGTGTAGGGCCCCCTTCATGTTCATAAAAGATTCATATCCAGGGATGCAACCTAGGTAGCCAGGAAGGGGTGGGTGAATCTCTCTCCCTCATGAACCATACCATTTGAATCTGGAAGCCCCCTATAGAAAGTGGGCAAAGTCCTTTATAGATTACTTTTTATTTGGCCATTGACATGGACCACATATGTGCATTTAACACACTTTTTTTGCAAATTGCCCTCTGGGTTGCCATTCACCAATATCTATTTTAAAAAACAAGAACTGTTTTAAGGGTTTTTGTTGTAACTAAGACCATATGACTTCCAGATATAAGAGAAAAACATTCTATATAGATGGTATATAGGTGGGAAATTGAAAACGATGATACACAGCACAGGAAGAGTGCGAGTTTCTTTCTGATAAATATTCCATGCTTATAAGAGGCACCAGGTGTGGATTGCGTCTTCCTCCCTTAACTGTTCATCTTCTCTTGGCTGTTATTGCATCTATTTATTGGCTATCTTCCCGCTGGAGATTGAAGCTTTGTGAGTTATTTTTTCTACTCTCACATTGTACAGCATCATATTGATTTTCATGGTGTGGGAATGTTTTATCTGAGGTTTCTAGGCCAAGGTAAGGTCTTATTCTTTTTACATTTGAAACATTTATTTTTATTTTTGGAGAATTTAGCTTGGTCTTTACCTGGTATAAACATTATGCAGCAATTTAAATGTACTTAAAGGCAATTATATATCGCCAACATACACAGCAGTGACATACAGGGGGTGATTTACTAACCTAAACACACACACACACCAGGTGTGTGTGATTTTCACACAGCAAAACGTATTTATCAACCAAAAAGTCTCTAAAAGCATATTTCCACTAATGCCATATATGGAAAAATCATGCACATGATGCATATATAATGCTGCTTCACAGTTTAGACAAAAATGGTTAGCTCATGCATTTACATTCCTGCATTCATCAACGCAAGCAACATAACATAGAGCTAATTTACACCACATTACCTTGCAATTCATTGCAGGGCTTTCCACAACACACCTGCTGGGTGTGTACACACTACAAAGGTGTTTCGATTCCTCCCATAGATCATGCTGGGAGGGAACACACTACAGAGGTGTATACACGTTTGTGGTGTGTTTAAAAGGTTAGTAAATCAACCCCACAGAGTGAGCGTATGCAGAGATATAAGAATTACAATGTAACTTATATAATGACATAAATCAGAATTGGAGGCTGAAACAATCCTTAGCAAGGATGCTCCATAGTTGAAGCACCACCCGTGTTCTAGGTCCACTGATGCATGTGACTTTTAGTAGAGCGCTGACTGATTTTACTTGTAGCCCAGAGTTGTTTTTAATGACTTTCTGCTAAAGATGCCTTGGGGTTTTTTTTCTATGATGCTGTGTTTAGTTTACAGTGAAGCTTTGATTTGCTCATGCATGAAGAATCAAGTATTTTAAATGCTTACTTGCAGCATTTTCCTTTCCATTAATTATTCTTATTTACCTGCAATATATCTGATGTACTAGAAAATGTGACTGGTTGATATCCTAGCACAGTTCTCCCCCTTCTTTCATGTCATAGCCCTCTCCTGGGAGTGTCTAATTACTGCCTGTGCTGACCCAGCATCTTTGCCCCCTCCCACATCCTCCCTGTCACTACAGCACATAAAATTTAATGTAGCTGTCAGGGGAAGAGCAAAGGGAATACTATAGATCAGGTGTAGGAAAACTGGTCTTCCTGCTGTGATGAAACTACAAATCCCACCATGCATCTGCCTCTTAAAAGGTATGCCTGTTGCTGTCAGAGTCTTACAATGCTACATGAGATTTGTAGTTGTTCCTTAGCTTGATGGTCAGAGATTGCCTACCCCTGCTATAGAAGGCCAGTTGAGTGACAGCTCTGAGTCTGCTGGGGCTGCTGACATCACATCCAAAATGGAGGCTCCCAGCAGCAGTCTCAGGGCTTTTGGATGTATACACAGGGGAGACTTTTACATGCAAATAATATACATAAAATTTGTTGAATGCTCATTCAATATTATGGAAAGATTTTTGTTGAAGTGAAGTCAGGTGACAGGGTCTCTTTAAATTCCAAACAATACAGGTAGCCTTCAGTTATGCTGCCCATAAAAACTGGCCAGGATTCCACCCACCCTCTACGTCACTTCTGTGTCCTATTATGATTTAGGGACCAGTGGACAAAACCACAGAGGGCAGATTAGAACCATGCATCTGGCACTCCTGCAAGCATTTGGGGACCATTCAGACGTAAGCATGGTAACGTAGGCGGTGATAGAGTTGCTTTAAAGCCTAGGCAGCAAACCAACCTGAATGAATCACAAACACGGGGTAAGAAGTCTTTTTAGTTACTGTGAAACAAGAGATTAAAAAAGGGACTGAATCCAATCCAAAAGCAGAAACCCCCTTTATGGGTAGTCATGACTGAACTGAAGTGGTTAACATTTTTGACTATTCAGTTTTCCATCTTCCTACAAACTTGTGGGAGATTTTATGAAACACTGCCAGGATCACTTGTCTGCTTTCTTTCATTGATTTTTTTTTTTTTTAAGAACACACAAAAGACAGAGCGCCACCATGCATCATGAACCTAAATTTAACACACGCTAAAAAAAAAAGTAAAAGCAGTAGCTGCTAAAATACCAACGTAGCGTAGCTGGAATGGTTTACCCTGCAGAGATGATATGCTGTAAAAATTAAATTAATGCAGTATATTTTTATATCCTCTGTTCCAGGAAGACTAGATCATTTAAAAAATGTAGGCTAGCATTCACAAAATGTACAGGAAGTGACAGAGGAGCAACTCACAAATATCTGTTAATTTGACCTAAATCTGTTCTTGTTTTTTAGTAAGTAGACATTCTGAGTTATGTGTTTACCTAAAAGTAATTTTCTGATGGGACTTTCTCATTTTTACATTGACACAATTCCATATTGCAAGCTCATTTTCATATACATATTTACATATTCTCCTTTTATCAACTCTCGGTATTATAGATATTGCTTTGAGCTTCCCTGACGCATTAATGCTGAGATAAAGACAAATAGCCACCTAGACAGTTTAAAGCTGAACTCCACTAAAAGAAAATCTAATGCTGGTTTAGAAATAGTATCTTTGCTTACAAACAGCAGCCCCAAAGTTGGCATGGATTGTGCTGTAGAGGAAGCATTTTCCGCCAATGTTTTTCTAGGGGGAATCTCAAGGAAAGTAATACACACCTGGCCTTGCCGTTTGGTCATCTTCTTTCTTGCCTTGGAATGTAAGCAAGCCCAGACATCACCATGTGCGAAACTCGACCATCGGTAGCCACTGGTTCTGCATTGCAGGTGATGATATCAGTGAGAGGGGCAGCAACACGATTGGAAAAGAAGATCAGCTTCGGGGGCCCAGTTGTTACTACTAGAACCAGCGGCGAAAGGTAGTGGGTTTGTGAGACCATGGAATTAGGTATGTATCCCTTCATATTAGATGGCCCCTAGACAGAACTAACATTGCATCCTGCACATGTTAAGGGCACCCACATTTAACTGTTTTAGCCAAAATTTAGTTGGTCTTTAATAAATACGAGTCACCTTTGCTCTCTCTCTCCTTGAGCAGGATGACCAGTCTTGTTACACCATCTTGTAGTTCTGACAATGCAACACTGGTGTCCTTATGTCACCATTGCCTGAATTGGTTGAATTCGGTCCATTAATTACCTTGGTGAACCTCCTCCTGGTTTCCAGAGATTACAAGAAACTTGTTGAATGCAATAGTGACAGAGTATTAAAATCAGTTATCTGCCCGTAGGAAATAGGTATTTTTAAAATGTTTTGGCATTGCTGTACATGGTGTAAGAGAGGTTTGGGGAAAAGGGCACTGAGCACTTCAGCTTTAAAGTCCAGCTAAAATATGCCTCTTTGAGCTTTTTTATTACAATATTGTATTTGTTCAAGCAATACATGCTGTAACGAGCACCTGCTCGCTCGGTTCCACTCTCCGGGCACTCCTCAGATTTCAGACCGTAACGTCTGATTTCTCGGTCGTCCGATGCTCCGGGTTTCGAACTACAGCTATGTGCTGTACCAATCCAGTTGTGATAGCTCAGAACAAACACCAGGTCAGGCTGTATATAAGTTCCAACAGGAATCTGCTTTATTGAATGCACACACACACTTTTATACACAACAGTTTGAACACCCCGTCCAAACAACCACTTCCTATTGGTCAATTGTAAAGTCCTCTCTAGTCCTCACATAGGTCCTCTTGGCCATGCAAATGAGGACTTGAAACAGGTATTGGTCCGATAACTTGAATGGGAGGGCTGATATGGGTAATACCACAGAGAAGTCCCAGGAGATAATTAAATTACAGAAGCAAACAAACAGTCAAAAACAGAACAATGCCTTCCTTCCAGACCACGGAGCCGTTTGGAGGGGATTAGCCTTAAGACAAACTGTGAACAATGAAACAAACACAGAGTGATTCAAACATAAGACAGGGTGTAATGATCCGTGCAAGCTCAGCGAGATGTATAGGATCGCAGCTGCGGAGGTAAGTGGAAATGGTTCAGGTGGAGGGTTCACAGTCACACTTTAGTGCATTTAGTGAAGTCGGATCCCCTTACACATCATACATCATTTGTTTGTAGGAGTAGTTTAGTGGAGGCGGTGAATCCTCACAACCCTCAATTGTACAGCATTGGGGCCTGTTGGGAATTGTAGTTCACTGCCCTAGTTTACTTCACTAGGGGGCCAAACTTAGGTAACTCTAATGTAAAATAACAAATATGACAGTCCAGAGTATAGGGTAAGGCAGGTTGAGATACTAGAGTTAGTTAGCTTCACTAACCCCAAGCATAAATATCATGTAGGTGCAAACAAGCCTTATGTCCTATGCAGCAGTAGTGTGTAAGCAATATCAATAGGAGAGGAGGCGTGATAATGGAGCTTCCCACATAGGTGTCAGCAACAACACTTCAATTGATTGCAGCATGTGCTAATGGCTACTTGCTGTTAGGTGGAATGTCCAGTCAGAGGAAGTGAAGCTGCATCCACGCTGCCAGGAATCCCAGGGAGATAGTTCCAGAGGTCCAATGGTCTGTAGCAGGATTGCCTGTCCCAGTACATGTGCAGTCCCTAAGTAGCTTGCTCGACGTACTACTTTGCTAGAACGTCGAGCAAGTGGTCAGCCTACGTTTATGTAGGCAGAGAGCGGTGGTTGGGGGCGGAGCCAGAGACGAGACCCGACCCCGAGCGTCTCCTAGCAACGGGACGCCGCTGGCCGAGTCCGCCGCGTCATCACGCCGGCTCAGCTGAGGAGAGGAAGGAGGAGTGGAGCGCTGCGGAACGCCCGCCCGTCGCCTGGCAACGAGACGCTGTTGGCGATGGGGCGGAGCCGGAGACGAGACCCGAGCGTCTCCTAGCAACGGGACGCCGATGGGCCGAGCTCACCGCGTCATCACGCCGGCTCAGCTGAGGAGAGGAAGGAGGAGTGGAGTGCTGCGGAACGCCCGCCCGTCGCCCCGCAATGAGACGCTGTTGGCGGGGCCGTCCCTGCCATGGTCTCGGGCATCGGAGCGGCGTTTGTTCCTGACACAGGGTGAAGGACCCACCACATGCAAAGAGGGTTTTTCACAAGATAACTTTATTCTCCAGAGGTGCCCTCGCTTTCATCCCTTGCCCAATACTTTGGGACTTCATTGCTCACAGACCCTGGAAATTTTATTACACTCCCTCTTCTGCTTATTCACTGAACATACTGATTCAGGCTTTGACATGTTGAAATGATGGCTAAATGTTGTCATTATAACCACCTTATAATGCTCAATGTTATAGTAAGAAACGTTGAAACTCTAATTTTAAGGGCAGACTTCTGGGAAAAACAATGGCATTCCTAACATCAGTGGACCCAATGCCAAGCTGAAGCCCAGAAAGAGACACTGTGCTTTTATCCACTTAGAGTCCAGATCTCCAGAGGTTCAAGATGCCCCCTGCACAGTGCTCCAATCAACAACGCCCATGCTCCCTGAGCAGCATTGATGACTGGAACTCTGTGCAAAGAGTGTGTCAGTTCACTGGAGATGCAAAGTGTTGTGCTCTGCGTTGACCAGCAGTTCGGATCTCCAGTATGCTGCCAGCACAGGCAATTTTAACAAAGGCTGCAGCACTCTTGCTCATTAAAACAAAAAAATAAGATTGTAACATCCTTTACTGCATATTCAGCCTGTCTGCATTACAACAATAAAAGAAAAAGCTTTAATTGGGCTTTAAACAGTTAAGATTTCTTTTTACCTTTGCAGAGAGAACACTATAATGAGAAATAAAAAGCAAAGTGCCAGCACTGTGCAATGCAGTAAAACCTGATTGGTTTACAGAGCTGTCCTCAGTCTGATTTCTTATGTGCAAAAGATTGAAGGAGGTTAATGAAAAAGCCAGATTGAGATGCTATTTAAAATACATCTAAGTATTTTTATTGAATACATGACTTAATTAAATGTGTGTCCTTTATATCTGCCTTCACGTACACTTTAATGAGAATGAATCTTCATAATGGCTACAGCAGGTGTGCAGACCGAAGAAAATGGTATATAATGTAACTCTGTAGACTCTATCAGAAACTGCAATATGACTTGCACATAGACTTACCCTTTAATATCCCAGTGTCTAAGAGTGTACACAGTATTTTTCCTTTGAAATGATTCATCCTGTTCACTGCTTTTTTTTTTGGTTAACAACGTGAATGATAAAATGAATTATCTACCAATGTCCCTGTTAATTTTGGAGAAGTAGCTGAGTGAAGCAAAAAGCGGCTCATGACTTATTTAACGGATTTAAGTCAAATTGTTTATAACATGCCCCATTACCGTATACTTTTATTAGCCTTTTTTTAGTCGCGTCAGAATTTTTTGTTGGCTTCAGCTATTTTCTCAGCTGGTTGTCACAGCTAATCTGCTAAGCTGTGAGATCTGTCTGACTTCCGCCGCTGTTGTTGAAACACTGAAGTTAAGTGCCAGCATACCGCATTGTGATTGTCTCTGTTCCACCTTATGCACTGCTTTTCTGCAATATATGCTGTACGAATTGCAGGGCGGTTAGACCACAATTGTAGTACCATATGCTAAGAGTGTTATGCAAAAATCTTTAGCGTATTGATTATTATTTAAAAAAAAGTTAATGTAAACCTGTCCTTGTGCTTATTCACGGCACAGTAACAGGTTCTGCTTATAGTCCACCTTCTCTGCTATGAATACTTACCTGCACTCGTTACCTGTTGCAGCCCACAGTGGAAAGTCCTATAGCATAGTCTGGAGTTTATGATGGACCTTCCCCCACCCCCATGTGACAGTTCTTGGGCTTAGTGATTAGAGGTTTGGAATCGTACATTACAAAGTGGGACCAAGGTGAGAAGGTCACATAGTGGACAAGTCTTTAGAGTAGTGTGGGCAGAGTAAATATTAGTAGCAGTGTTGGTGGACTATAAAGAGAACTCACCCATTTCATGCAAATGGGTTCACAGTGATAGGTTGGCTTTGATGTCTGTATGCAATGTGTATTTTGCGTATTTAATATAACTATGGATTATTAAAGTTATTATAATTGCTGACCTATTTGTATTTCATAGATGTGTTGTGGGAGAACCAGGCAAAGTTTAAGTGAAGGTGGACACTGCAAAGTGAGGTTCTCCCTTGCCAAAACCAGAATCAAGACATATGTTACAAAGAGAACCTATTACTTGTCCTGAGTGAATGATATAGGACATCCTTTTTGGGCACAGCTGAAATATCAGAAGATATTGTATGTGCCCAGGATTGCAGTCCTGCCACTTTTTATATAGCCCTACTGTTTTTATAAACATGTTGCTGCAAGTATAGAAGGCTATGTATTGAGTGATTTCCGTCTTACTGCTAACAAAACATAGGAACGCCGGTGCATACATATAAAACCCTAATACATTTTTATCGCATTGAATTCTTCAGTAGGTGGGTACATGAGACTAAAAAAACTAATTTTAGTGTAAAGCTGGCCAAACAGCTCAAATTTCAAGCCCTGGGTGGCCTTGCCAAAAACAACTGGCTTGACAAATTTTCATTGAAAAATTGAAGATGCTGGGCGGAAGAAAGTCAGCTGAACAGTGACTGCAGGTAATTAGCTGTGGGTACCGGCTGTCGGAATACAAAAGGCCAACAGGGGAGATCCATCCATTCACACTATTAAGTGTAGATAGGTAATCAAGTGATTTCATGTGCATGACCAGCTTTACAGCTTCTTATAATATTGCTTGCCCAATTAAAACTCTACTACCTATTCCAACTATAGATGTCTTGATCTTCTGGATACGATATCTCTAGAAACAGGTGTAACCCCAACTTTGACAAGTGTTTCTATAATACCATAGTGAGAACGTTTCTTCACATATTGTGATTAGGGAGTTCAAACAGAACACAAAACATAAACAGTGTCACTCTCACTGAATTGTTCAGAATATTTGGGAAATGTGTCATTAGAATGACTTTGTATTGAAATATGATTTTTATTCTCTTCATTGTGAACATTTTTTGTATTGTTTAGATTTGATCTCTTTTGTATAAAAAAAATCTATATAATTGCCATGTATGCTAATTTAATGTGAACAAAATTGCCTTCCATGTTGATTTTCATTCCACCAAAGTAAAACTGAAGTTTATTTTTGGCAACGCACTACAAATATAGAGTCTGGATATTCCTGTGGTTTTGAACTTTGTTCATTTCTTTCCTGCCAGCCCTGTACACAGATCCTAAGGTCAAATCATACCCACCCTGATGTGTAATGTATTCATCTCCACAGATGACAATAAGAAACCTTTTAACCAAGCCCCCGTGTCATGTCTACTTTAGCAGTCAGGCTCATTAGCAAGGAGTACTTCAATGGGGTTTTTTTTTTTTTTCAAAAACAATTTTTTATTTTCAAAAACAAACAAGTACAGTGTTTTTTCCGTATGATTATGTACATAGCATGGCGTCAATTACAGTCTTATAGCATCATATCTTAGTATACGTTATTTTTATTGTTGTTATACGGGTTGTAATTCGTTCAAAGACACCCTATTCAGTGACTTTGCTGAACAGGCTTTGGGAGATTGAGATAACAATTTTGTTTGCTTGAAGCCCTCTCCCCATACCATTCCTCTCCCTCTCCCTCATTTGACAATGAGGTGAATCAGCTTTGTGGAAGGAAAGTGCTTACCCCATAGAAGGTACCCTATTTCCTTCATTTATTTCTGGCATATTGTCATACTCCTCACTCCTCTAGTCTTGGATATTGAGTAATGCGCGCCCTTTATACCAATCCCACTGTGAGAAATCTGGTCCTACTCTTTGCCCGCTTCCCCCATCTCCTGTACCACTGCATTGTAGCCCTCCATCCCTCTCCTGTCTTAGACATTCCCAAAAAAAAAGATATTTCCGATGTTTAGGTATCCCACAAGTCGGCTCTGTAGACCAATTGGAGTACCTTCCTTTGCTGACTGGCTAGCGTCCCTCTACTGATCGAATATTGCACTAGCAGTATACTTAAATGGAGAAAGAAATGTATCTTTCTCCATGCTCGTATACACTACGTTGATGAACGGCATCCATCTATCATAAAATATGGAAGTTTTCTTATCGTTTGACAATCTGGCCAGGTTTGCCATCAATTTACCTGATTCATTACCAAATTTGTGGAAAGTCAATTGTGAGCGAGAGTGATAAAATAGGTGTGTTTGGGTGTTCCACCATTCAAAGTCTAGCTTTGCCTTAAGCCATATTTCCCTGTGTTCTGCTGTGTCATGAAGTGCATATTTCATTTGGGCTTGGCGAAGGGAAGTACTAGCTTTGAGAAATTGGGTTCTGGCTTTTCTCTTTCTGGCAGCAACATACACCATTATCTTCCCCCTCAAGACTGCCTTGGCCGTTTCCCAGTATAGGTTAGGCGTTCCCATGTGAGCACTATTGAAGGACTCATATTCCTGCCATGCTTCTATCAACATTTCTTTGAAGGCAGCATCCGAATACAAGTGTGACGGGAGTCGCCAAATGTAGAAGTCGCCTCTTGGGAGGGAAGATTGCACCTGCGCCAGGATCGGAGCATGGTCTGAGATGGCTATGGGGTACAAGATTATATCAGATACAAGAGAGTCCACCGTCTCCGTCGCCAGGAAGTAGTCCAGCCTGGCGAAGGAACCGTGCACTGAAGAAAAATGCGTGTATTCACGTTCCAGTGGGTTCCGGACCCTCCAGACATCCACGAGATTGGTGTTGGCGGACATGTCCTGCAGAGGAGTAGGTGAAGGAGTCCCCGCCCCGATGTTGGGTCTGGGTTTGCCCGACCTATCCTCATTCAGGACCATGACCGAGTTGAAGTCGCCCCCCATAAGCTTATGTGGATTGTCATCTTGTAGAATCCAGGAAGTGATCTCCTGAAAATAGGAGGCTGTAGGAGAATTTGGGAAATATACGTTATAAATTGAAAACAAATCCACTACATCGGGCGCCGGAACCGGAAGTCAATGGGGGTTTTAATCTTTAAGCTATTTAAAACTTCTAAACTGTGTTAACATCTAAAGCAATGCTTTTCTCATTTTTTTCTCGAAATCTTAAATACTTATGATACAAAACATCATAAATGAAACATGTGTTATTATCAAAGTTATTACATCATGAAAGATTGGTGTTTTTACCTGTTTGCATGAGGGAAAGAGCAATAGAACTATGCAGACATATCAATAAAGAGTAATAGTGGAATGCTTAAAAGGAAAGTATAGTGTAGAAGGACACAGAAGAAATAATAATCATAGATGACTGGATTATGTAGCTGCCTTCAGGAGGGGAACACTGGCAAACAAAAAAACTATTGAAGGTCAGCCCTTGCATAACACCACCCAAAGCCGTGCTGCCACAGTTATTTGCTATTGTCCTAGGAGGCTGTTTCCTTAGCTCTGCAGAGGTAAACGTTTTCTTTCTTTTGAGGCTTTTCTTCTCTATCAACAATTTTTGCAAAATAATATTTTTCTTTAATCAAGATGCATGTACATTGCTTGGGTTTGTCTCTCCACAGCAGCTGTACTTTGCTAGATTGAAATTTGTGGAGCCTGCCTGTAATGTGAACCTCTGGAACTGGTCTCTGCTTGTTGCACCTCTCAGACACCGAGAGTACTGGTTTGATAGCCACAAAGTGCTTTACGGTCCAGAGCTATGTAACAGCCTCCAGTGTGTACCGATATCTGAAGCCTCACTCTGTGAGTAAGCCAATGGATGGGTGAAAATATACTGTAATGTGATCTTCTGGTGCTGGGCTCTGCTAGTGGTGCCTTCCCTACCAGTGGGATCTGCTAGTGGTGCCTTCCTTACCCCTGGGCCATGCTAGTGGCATCTTCCTTACCCCTGGGCTCTGCTAGTGGTGCCTTCCTTACCCCTAGGCTCTGCTAGTGGTGCCTTTCTTACCCCTAGGCTCTGCTAGTGGTGCCTTCCTTACCCCTGGGCTCTCCTAGTGGTGCCTTCCTTACCCCTGGGCTATGCTAGTGGCGTCTTCCTTACCCCTGGGCTATGCTAGTGGCGTCTTACTTACCCCTGGGCTATGCAAGTGGCGTCTTCCTTACCCCTGGGCTCTGCTAGTGGCCCCTTCCTTACCCCTGGGCTCTGCTAGTGGAGTCTTCCTTACCCCTGGGCTCTGCTAGTGGCACCTTCCTCACCCCTGGGCTCTGTATGTGGCACTTTCCTAAGCCTCAGAGTGCTCTCCAATTTCAGAGTACATTCTCAGTGTACATCAGTTTTTGATCTCTTCATGTGCACGCATACTTTGGTAAGTATGCCTCAGTAAGGGCTAACAACATCCTGGTATGTGGCGTTAAGCATTCAATATTTATTGAAATATGCATGTGGCGGCGCTGCCCTTACCCTTGTGTAGTGTGTCAGTTAGCCACAGAGCACATGCTCACTGTACCCTAGTCTCTGATCTCTCCAGGTGTAACTGTATGCGAAGTTATGTATTATACTCATGTGATGCTTTCCTTTGTGTACTGTGTCAGGTAGCACTCTCCATTTTCAGATCAGGAGCACGTGCTCGGTGTACCCCTCTGATACCTCCTTTCTTAAATATGCTTTGCTAGCATGCCTCTGTTATTGACATCTATGTTGGAGTGTGTTACATTTGAGCACTCTTCTCTGCTCTGACACTTTCTACTTTTATAGGTTTTGTATAAGCTACCTGCAGAGTGCACTGTTATTCCGAGTAGTAAGACAGCTTTGGCATATGCAATATTTGCATATGCCTTGGTTAGTATGCCTTTGTGAATGGCAACAATATCAGGGTCTGCTTCAGAGCCGTTATTACTTTATGCTTCCAAGAGTGTGCATGCCAATGTACTTGCTACTTTGATGCTTTATTTCAGGACGCCTTTTACACCTGTAGTTCAATGCCTATCTACTATAGCTCTCTGTGCCTAGACTCTGTTCAGATTTATAAGAACAAAACTTATTATTATTATTATTATTATTATTCA
>NW_017307608.1:104431-125863 GCF_000935625.1 Nanorana parkeri
ATATAATATGCCTATGTGTCTTTCTGCCATTAGGCTCTGTATTGCGGTGCTTCAAGGCCTTTTGTGCTGTATTATGTTGGCTGTGGTGAATAGTGGCAGCACATCCTCGGTGTACATTTTCTCTACCAGCCCTCAGTTGTGGTTACATTAATAATTATGCAATTTTATTACACTGGACTCTGCTCACTGTTTCTTTCAGTTGCTTTTGCATGGTTTGCACATATTGTGGAGTATTTTCCAATTCAGAGCTGAGTCACAGCCTGGTGTGACCCTGTCAGGTTGGTGTGACCCTGTCTCTCTTGTTACTTTCATATTTTATACCTATTGACTAAAGTTTTCTGAACTATATACATACAATTTTCAATAGGGTGCCATATTTACTTGAAAATTAATGCCCTTTTTTCCCTGAGGTAACAGTCAACCTACTAATGTTGATGTTATCCGCTAGAGGCAGCATGTGTATTTTCCCGTTTTCCTTACCTCTCCTGGCTTACTAGGAGAACTCTGCCTGCTGTTGCTCCAATATGCATCCCTCCAGCCATTCACATTCTTCGCTGACACCTATTTTTTTCTCTGTTATTTTTCTGTCACTGTTGCTCACCTTTCAGTGGTATTGCTTTTGGAGGTCACAGTCACCTATGATTACTACATCTCCTGTGTACGTCAATGGATAATAAAGAAAATAGGATTTTTGTACTTACAATAAAATCAGTGAATTCTTGGAATCCATTTAGGGGCACAGATTCCACCCCTGTGTGTTCCTGGCCTTATGTACTGCTTGCTCACAAAACCGAGGCAGCATGGTTGTGGTTCTATGGGGATGTTGAAGTAGAAGTGTACTGTTCACTTTCAAGCTCCAGCCAGGGACCCCCACCACCACTATTTTTTTTTCTCCTCACCCCCTACATTGTTAACTTTCCCAATAGATAAAAAAGAATAAACTATAGGGCCTTGCATTGTGTTGTGGCCGCTTACTATTGGCTATCATTGAGATCCTCATAGGGTCCTGACAACTTTATTGGAAGTGTCTGGTTCTCTTTCTCCCCTGGGCCCTGCCTGGGGGGATGCTGCTCCTGATTGACTGATCTGGATAGGCCTGAAGCCTAGAGGACTAGCCATGTGCTCACACTGAGGCCTGCGTCTGGGGGCCCGGTGGCTGATATTAAGGATGAACATGACAGAGTAACTTCAACAGGCCTGGGAAACCTGAGAGGTGAGCCTCTGCTGCAACTGGAGAGTTTGTTCTTGGCTGGATGAATGACTTCTGATTCAAGTACTGCTTAGCCATGTGCTCTAAACACAGATTGCCACATTTGGCTTCAAGGTCCTAGCCTGTGAAGGCAGCAGTTACTTTGTTCTAGCACATAAAGGAGTCTACACTATCCTGTATGTTCCTAGCCCTAAACCTCTCTCCCTGAAGTTCTACAATAAAGTTTCTTCAGCATCATATCTACAGTCTGGCTCTCAGATTCATCGGTCACCACAGAATAGTGGTGAGTGCTATTGGGGCAGCCAGGTTGCTAAAATCCCTAGACAGGCTATGGAAAAACGCATCCTTCGGGGGTGAACGCTACACTTGCTTTTCAGTTTGTTGTTCACAACAACAATGTACAGAGGTTACCTAATCACGTCTCTTTAGAGTTCTAAATGTGTGCACCTCTTTATTTTACACTGGGGAACATCTCCTGCAATGTTAAAATTCCTCACTCTTTAACATACCTAGTAGGCAGTATATGACCAGTCTTTAAAATACTCAGAACAACTTTAGTGTCAAGCTATTAAAATGGTGGCTGCTTCATTAAGTTAATTTCTATTCTCTATAAAATAGGTACTTAATTTTTTTAATTCTTTTTTGTGCTCAAACATCATCATGAAGTAGTTTTGCGCATCTCTGCCAGGTGAGGAATAGCAGCCCATAGGAGTTATGTTCTTCCTCCCTGCTATGTTCTTCCTCCCTGCTCTCAGCTCAGATCTCTGTCACAGGCTGTTTGAATTTCCTGATGCATACTAACAACGGAATGAGTTTCACATGAGAATGGTCGTGGTGTGCCTCCCTGTGGAGAAATGGCCTTCTGACCTTCCATTTTCTTTCTAAAGACGCTCTTATCTTCATCCTAACTGCCACTTTTAAGGTCTTAATACCAATGTGAAAGACTAGGCAGGAAGAGACGGTGCTGTAAAACACATGGATTTGCCATACAACTGAACAGGATTTGCAGTGCTGTTCAGCAACAGCCACAGAAATAATATAAATGCACAGAAGAAAATAATTTATTATGAATAATTTATATAACATCATTATCTCTACTGGTAACATACAGAGTAAGGATAGCCATACATCAACTATGTCATCACTAAGTGTAGGGATTAAATTGGTTTTCCACCAGAAAAATCACTTTCCTGTTTAGTTGTCTAGCAGTCACATGTCTGTAGTGAGATACTATATCAGACAGGTGCCTGTAGAACTGATTTAGGTATTTCCTGGCTGCTTACCTGTAGCCCCGTCAGCCTGCTGTGACCCATGTCTCCCGTCTGCCTGTACTCCAGCCAGGGGAAGACTGAGAGGCATTTCCCCTGGGAGTCAAACACAGCTAACTGGCCATTCTTCTTAATAGACAAGCCGCACTTCCATGGATCTTAATAAATTCAAACGACTTTTATTAATTTAACAAATACATGCTGTGAAACAACATCCCATGTATATAATACCTCTCATGCGATTTACCGATCCAACTGAGTCATAGAGGCTTCTATGACTCAGCCGGGTCGGTGAAACGCTTGAAAGGGTATTATATACATGGGATGTTGTTTCACAGCATATATTTGTTAAATTATTAAAAGTCGTTTTAATTCATGAAGATCCATGGAAGTGCGGCTTGTCTATTAAGAAGAATGCACATGTTGGAGGCTCAGGCGTTCCTATATTGCCTGCATCCCCGGTGATTACTGATTGAGGTGATTACTGATTGAGGTAGCCTGGACTGTCTTTGCACAGCTAACTGGCCCTTTCATGGTAGGGACAGTTTTTTTGCGGATTAAAGAAAGCACCCATGAAGGGGAAAGGTCATGCTCTCAAAAACAGAGTGCCTTTTATGTAGAGATGAAATAGAGGACTATAGGTCTTGAGCTATGCTTCTTAAGTGGGAATTAGACAAAGATCATTTACATAGTACTACTGTAATAGCATATGAAGAATAGGGAAGGCGCACAGCCCATGCATCAGAAACATCAGGAATATCAGTGGCAAGGGCAGAACCAAAAAAATGCCTACCCTTGAAGGGTAAGTAAATCAAATGTTCTTTAAGTGTATCTTCAGCATGCCAGACACAAAGCCAAAGAGCCCTATTCCTCTGAACAGACATATGCCCATGTGGTACATAAGCTCAGATGCTTACAAAAGAGCATCACAACTGAATATCAGAGCTCCAGACATTTTGTCTAAAAACTCTAGGACATGAGGGTTTGTTCTTGCAATGAAGCAGTCTATTTTAAGAGATTTGATCACGATGACATGGATTCACAAATCATTCAATAGTCATTGCAATAGGAGACAAACAGTTACTGCAAACTTAGACCTAAGTGAGGAATCTTACCCTTTGTCAGTGGATTTGCTAAAGGTAGGAACTTTGTCAACCTTTTGGATAGTTTGTTTGTTAAGGTGGATGACTGTTGTATATAAAGTGAGCAGAGACTATTTATCAATAAATTCCCTTTCTAACGGAAAAAAGCTCCTCAACATTGTAAAAGGGAAGTCATGTTTCCATGTGTTGTTTCCATTCCTCATAGAGGAATGACTTACTGAATTTATTGGGAAAATCTTAACAGCTGCAATACCTTTAAAAGACCCTTAGTCTGGAACAATAGGCTGATCCTCCATTTGCAAGATAGAAGCCACTGTATTGATTAGATTGTCAAGAAGTCTTTGTAGATCTGGTTCATATAAAACTTGCTGAGATACTGGCTCTTAGGGAGCTCAATCTTAATCAGAGGTGGTATTTCTGGCCTCTTGCACACTTCTAAGAGGTGATCCAGTAGCATCAGAACTGAATTCTGTCATGGATGGTGTCGAGACAAGGAGATTGCCGCATTAACTGTTCACAAGCTAATAAAAAATTCAAATAGGATAATAAAGATCTCAGCCTTTTCTTCTTAGGGGAAAAAAGACTCAGAAGAAGACAACCCTGTGGTATTAGGGATCCCGGGATCACCCTCGCTCGAGCACACACTAGCTCCAGCAGTGTTTACAAGAAGTCTTCATTTAAGAAAAAATACGGCTGGCAATAAATATAGATATAGTTGTTCTCTACTGAGAAAAAAATATGTACTCCTAGCACACTAGTAAAAAAGGGATGACGTTGGAGGCGGGGTTATATGGAACTGGCTTGTTTGCCAATGTCCATACCTCATGAAGGCAGCAGAAAAACCCACATTTCTATTGAATGCTACATTCATGTGTTCCTCAAAGCACTATAAAGAAATGTAAATTCTTTAGTGTTCATGATCAGGGCACAGGTTCACTTTAATGAGCAGGATTCCATCTGCAGCTTACAACTTTACCTAGAGGAACATCAGCTAATTTCTGGTGGCAGTATCATCCCATGTATGGAACACAGAGGAGTTGACATATATGTGCATTTTAAAGGAGAACACATCATTCATAGTAGTTCATACAGCTATTAGAAGTCAACACTGATTTCCAGAACCACTATTACAACACTTGAGCTGTAATGTCATGAGGGTTACAAACTCCCTTATTAACTTCTAATTCCCAGATAAGCTACTGTAAGGGGTATTATTTGTATATCATGCATTCTGTATGCTTACAGATCAACACCTTTTCGATAATGTCCCACCTTGATTTTAAGGGAGCCTGCACTGAGAAAAACAAAGAGGTTGTGATTGATATGGTATAAACATTTAGATCAGCAGTTCTGCTTGTTTCAGGTTTTACTCAGAAAACACTGAAACCAGAAATAGGCAGATTATTATCATTTTTAGAATTATTTCAAACATGGCAGCCTTCATATTTTACTCACTACAGGTTTTATTACAAAAAATAGGGGTTGGAGATAATAATTACGGTAAATGCAAATCAGAGTTTTGTGTGACATATCTTAGCACCGACTGAGGGCAAGATTATGACAACGAGGAACAGAATGTTAACTTGCCTTCCACATCTGCAATTTTTATCTTCTCAGTCAGTCTGCATTAAGTCAGTGACCTTTTACTTTGACACAACAAGGTCAAGGGTCGCTACCCACTGGTGCTGATAGTGGTATGATGTTAGACGTAAAAAATGTCACTCTGTAAACTGAATGTCTTTTTTTTTTCTTTAACTTGGTAGTAAATAAAGCAGTAAAAGGAAAAATGGTTGAGATGGAATATAAATGTCCTCTCCATATATCACTCTTTTTATATGTTTTACACTGTATAGTAGCGATAAAACATGAAATAAATATGGTGTCTAACTCAAAAAGGTAGTACTCCCAAAAGGGCAATTTTTCTCCTTCAAACTTGCAGCTTTCCGTAAAGCTCTCTTCATTTTTTCTTCAGCATTTAAAGCCCCAACAAAGAAATCCATCTTTGCCTGTTAAAAGCCATATTTTATGGAAGGATTAGATAAGAGTTTGGGCTGCCCCAGGTAACAAATGGATGTCTTGTATGTAAGAACTCTAAATTTTGTGGCATTTGTTTAATATTGATGGCTGTGGAGGGTAAAAATGTAAATATCACAAAGTGGAATTTTACTTGTCACTTAACAGTAACATCTTAATTTTGATGTGCTTCAATGGCTTTAACTAACGAAGGCACAGTAGAGCTACTTTAGAACAGAAGGTATCTACATGTCTTATCCAATTACAAATCCATACGTAAGGAGATTATTCCTCACTTTAGAATAATGAGTGGGGTGAATATCATTCCTTTATGCCAGTTTCCCAACTGTACATCCAGAACCGCTGGTTTATAGCCCAGATACAGCCCAAAATTATATAGCCTGAAATAACTGTATGCAATTTGCTGTAAATGGCTGTATAATATTAGGTTGTATCTGCGCTATAAACTAGCTGTTCTGGATGTAAAGATGGCCAGGAGACAAAATGGAATGATTTGCATGGCTATGCCAACTATTCTTTAGTGTGGAATAATCATTTATTTGGGATTTTATGCCTTAAAACATTTCATTATAGGCAACAGGAACTTTATATGTACAAGCCTTAATAAAGGGGGATATAAATGAAACCTTTAAATATGTGAAGGGTGTGAATAACACTCAGGAAGGTGATACCTTTTAGAATAAAGTTGAGATCAAGAACAGGGGAGCATGACCTAAAACTAGCAGGAGGAAAATGTAAAACTAAATTTTCAAATGATTGATTCAATCAACAGTATGTGAATTCAGACATGCTTAGATTAAAGGCCTATACTCAGACGAAAATGTTAAACTGATTCAGTGAATTGCTCTTATGCTCCTTTATTTAAAGAAGAGCTCAAGAATTATTATTTATTTAAGCTATTTAGAAGCTGCTCCAAATGTTGTCAGGGTACCCTAGGTAATGAACATATTTTACAGATGTGTCCCCTGCACTCCTTTCAGCGTCTGCAACCAGTTACGAATGTGGTACTTGTAGTAAAAAACACGGATGGCGCCGTGTGTTCAAGCTTGAAAAGGTAGAAGATCACCAGCACTCCAAAGATATAGATTCAAATAGTAGTGTTCATTTATTGATATATGGGGGGTGATTTACTAACCTAAACACACGCACGCACTAGGTGTGTGTGATTTTTACACAGCAAAACGTATTTATCAACCAAAAAGTCGTTAAAAGCATATTTCAACTAATGCCATATATGGAAAAATCATGCACATGATGCATATATAATGCTGCTTCACAGTTTAGACAAAATGGTTAGCTCATGCATTTACATTCCTGCATTCATCAACGCAAGCAACACAATTTAGAGCTAATTTACACAACATCACCTTGCAATTCATGCAGGGCTTTGCACAACACACCTGCTGGGTGTGTACACACTACAAAGGTGTCTAGATTCCACAAATAGATCATGCTGGGAGGGAACACACTACAGAGGTGTATACTTGTTCGTGGCGTGTTTATAAGGTTAGTAAATCAACCCCATAGCTTCACATATATCAGAATCCCAACATTTTGGGGCAATGCAGGGTCCCTTCATCGACGTCAACGTCATCACTATGTTGCCTGATGAAGGGACCCTGCGTGGCCTCGAAACGTTGGCATTCTGATATATGTGATGCTGTATATCAATAAATAAACACTACTATTTGAAACTATATCTTTGGAGTGCTGGCGATCTTCTACCTTTTCTAGGTAATGCAGAAGCAAAGCAATGATTCATCATGTTGAGAGGCAAAGAACTGTGCCTGCTTACTAACGGCGGTCTGCTCCTGAAATGTACTTGTTTTGCTTGAAATGTATTTGTCCTGTTTGAAATGTATCTGTCTTGTCTAACAAAATTATACTTTAATAAAATTGAATATTAAAAAAAACAACTCATTAGAGCAGCATGTTCTATGTATGGCGATACTGATGCTGTCATTTAATAAAGATAGGGACATCTGCTGATGCAGGACATGCAGACTTTTAGGGCCCGTTCACACCTGTTGCAGTGTGTTCTGGCCCTTTTCTGGCCAGACCGCACTGCCTCGCATTGCGGCCAGCTCACTTTTTAGTGGGACAGGAAGGGGCATGGCGGGCCATTAAAGTGAATGGTACCATAGCCACACCCTCCGGCCGCAATGCAATCGCCCACACGGGATCGGAAGGCACATTGTGCCTGCGGTCCGGTGCGATCAAAATAGTGCTTGCAGCATTTTGATCGCACCGCACCTGACCGGACTATGTAACATTCAGAAGTTAAGAGGGCTGATGTACAGAATAAATTATCTAACACCCAGAATAATTTGTCTATGTGTACGCCATGCTTTAAAGGGAATCTATAATGGTTTTGGATACACACACACACACATATATATATATATATATATATATATATATATATATATATATATATATATTTTTTTAAAAGAAAATATATATGCTAATGGGTGCTGGAGCCTTGGAGACTCCATTTACTGTTTTTGTTTTTCTTTTGTTATTACAGGAAAGAGCTGTACTTGTTATGCACTAGTATTGTGTTCAATTACATGTATAAGGTTCTCCACACAGGGGAGCCCTTTAGAAGTCACAGACCAATAATATGCACTGATGACATTGTCACACAAAGTAAATGAAAGGTGAGCTTATTAATGCAGATGTGACAAAATAAATATATAGCAACCGTACACGGCAAAGATGGAGCAAATATTTTAAAAAACTGTAGGAAATCAACTTACAGCAGACTGTATGGTGTATCCACACCACAGCAGTGGAATGAATTTTAAAAATAGTATGTGTTGGTTCTTAAAGTAAGAAAAATACATTATTTATAAAGACACCATACATTTAGACATTCTCCTTTTTCATCTGCAGTGGCACAGTTTATAAATCAATCTGTTCCTTCTTCAGTGTGGTAGCAGGTTTTGACGTGTTTATCTGAAAATGTGTATTGGCCTTAATGCTATCAGCAGCATGTTGTCATAGGTTACATATAACAGACATGTAACAATAATAACATGAAAATATCAGCACAAGTGATTTTTCTTCTTCTCTTTGCCTGTTTATTTAGCCTTTTGCCTTTAACCCTAATTTGGCGTTATGCTAGAGTGAATTTGCCAAGTCACACATAGAAAAGTTCATTATCTCCTATGAGAGCTTTCTGTTTGTTTTAAGAACTGTGCAGTTTGCTCATTTTTTATCGGGAAACTAAGGAACAGTGTAATTAACACAATTGTACTGCTAGTATAGTGCACTGCTTTCCCATTTTTAAGGATTTGCTTCACCCCCCTTAACCAACCTTTTGTCATAAGCATAAGTAGGCAAAGTCTTCCCCAGGAAATGCAATCATATGTCTTACTAAATGTGGCAACAAAACTAAATCAAAATAAAATTGTATAGCACCTCCCACCCTCCCACTACAGTGAACATGTGGGTGACTTCAGAGGCAGGGTGGGCTGACATTTCACCTCAGAAATTAGTCCTTAGCCAGTTGTGGGATGCGAATGTAATGTTGGCGCCAATCACTTTAAGTATTTTTAAAGATTGTATTCCATCAGCAACTCAATGGGAGAGGGGGTAATGAGCTACAAACATCTAGGAAAGTACAGTACTCCAGACTCACTGACCACTTCCCAGCTTCACAGTGCAGAGAGCCTTTAAAATGGTTGCAGTATCACTGTGTATTGTAGAACCTTTGCTGGTCAGTAGACACAGAATTCCCTAGGCGAGACACCAGACTTTCTGTGAGGTCCAAGCCCATCCTTGTTTTTCTGGTAACTCCAGCAGGTGGAGTTCCTTACTGGTTCTTCATCCCACTTAGGGCAAACTAAATAAGCAGAGACTATCAGTCTAAAAGAAAAGGGATGTACATAAGGCATTGAAAATGTGATAAAAAATGTTGTGCTGTATAGGATTTCACAGCTAACTCTGGTTAGATTTGAGGACATGCTTAAAGTGCATTTTCACTTTAGCACTCAAATTTTAGAAAACCCCTCTATATGTTTGTTATGTGTTCCCATGTACTGTACATAGCATAGCGAAAAATTATTTTTAAAAATTTTTGTTTTACCATTTAGATGTTTTGTTGTAGCAGACAACATGGCTGAATCAAGATTTGTAAGGTCTAAATGCAGACAAAAAAAAGCGATAAATAAATAACCCTAATGTTAAGAAAGGACAGGCATGACAGATTTTTCTACCATCACTCTTTTTTTTTTTAAATTACTCCTACATGTAATTATTTTTTTAAAGGAATAAGCAACTTCATTAAATTGTATTTTGTATATCTGAAAGGGGTTCAGCTTTTAAGGTTTGGAAAGGTAAATGGTTAAATTGTAATTGGCATATGGAAGAAAATATCAGAGAACACAGACAAAAAAATGATCATTTCTGGATGTGTGTGAGGGACCAGGACAAAAAAAGCAGATGCTTGTAAGTAGGATAGGTATATCCCTGGGGACTGAACCGGAGATAGGAAGGACCAGATTGTGTGTGGCTTTATATGTTAAAGCATATCAATGTATGTCCTGTTATCAGTGAATAATAAAAAGTATTCATATTAATTTTTCTATACACTTTTGGAACGTTTTGGCTAACAGATCACTTACCTGTATCTTAACCTCTTGCCGTCCGCCCGTAGTAGAAAAACGGACGGACGGCACTGCTGCATTGGCGGGTTGCCGTCGCCAGACGGCATTTTTTTTCTGCTCGCGTGCGCCCCCTAGCGGGCACGCACGGGCAGAAAAGACCAGTCCAATGCGAACACCCGGTACCGGGTGTTTCACATATAGGCGATCAGCGGGTCCAGAGCCCGCCGATCGCCTATATGTAAATACTGAAAAATGGCCTGGATGGGAAGGGGGTTTAACACCACGGATGTCAACTGGTTAACTGCTCCAGATTCTGTTTGCTCCAATTTTGATCAATTTCCTCCAATGTCTTTTTATCTGTTCTAGCAGTCATATGTGTAAATGAGAAGATTGGTGGGGGGAGGGGGGACGTTGGGGAACCTGGACTTGGGGCAGCAGAGCGTAAACGTGACCCAGGATAAGGGGGAGATCTAAGAGAGACACAAAATCTCCTTTCACTTGTTCTGTTCTATAGACTTCTCTCTGTGTCCTAACACTCACATAGACACACAGGGGTCTATTCACAAAGCTGCCGAGGGCAGCCGAGTGAATGACCGATCAGAAGTGAAGTGAGCCGAACACTGTTCGGCTAAGGGGAAAACAGCTGATTGCCTTTTAGATATAAGAAACCCGACCCTGTGAGAGAGACGGATTGAAGATATTGTGGAGGGAATTTTGAACTTCTAGGCCTGTGGCCTGTCAAAGAATCTATAAAATAAAGTATGAAATACAGCTCTGTGACTCCTGACTCCACACATGTACATCCCCCTGCACCTTCCCATTGCCACCAAAAACTCAAAATCACTTACAAAGGTGGAAATGTCCTTTAAATAGTATAAATTGCAGCTGTGCCATTCATATTTAAAACATGGTTGACTTCTATTTTTCATAGCCATTTTAACTGTATTTTCTTTCTATTCAAGCCTTATTTTTCCAAAATATAGCTTACTGAGCTGTTCCAGAATTATAATAGTTTCTTTATATAAAATACTTGGATCGCTGAGGGAAATGAATAGCAGTCTGAAATTCAGTAAGTCCCTGAATGCCAGCACCCATCAAGAGAATATTTCCAGCTCTGTGCAGGGATTGTGCACTGTTGGCAGCTTCTGCTAGTAGTTAGCATTGTGCAGTGCAAGCGATCCCTGTATAATCAATTCCTCACCCTGATGGCTTCAAGAGATTTTATGCAGAGTGCTAGGTACAATCTAGCCGACAGACATCTCTTATAATGCTACATATTTAAACAGTGAATATGTAATCATTAAAAAAAATATTAAAAGCTGTGTACAAATCTAATAAGATTCACTGCTTGTAGAGGGTGCAGGATGTATATCATATTAGACTAGCATATTAAAATATTCAAATACTATATTTTAACACATATCTTTTAAATATTTTTAGCTGTTATCATCATTTATAAATTCTCCATTTATTTGACTACTTGTAGTTGTTTTAGTCCACAAGATATATTACAATTGGCTTTATTGATCCAAAGGATAGAATATATATTCCGATACAGATTTCTGTTTCTGATTTTAATAACCATTGTTTGTATATCTTGATTAGATCTAGTTTGTGTCATGCATTTTTAATCATAATACAACAGCTTTTAATAATATTTTATTACATCAATCTATTTTGCCGCATGTGTAGGAAGGAATTTTATTGCATTTTTATGTGATTCAATTTTATGTCTCTAAAATTATTTGTGTATCAATTTCATGTTTGTTTTATAGCCTTGAATAAGGGGAAGGTATTTGTACCCATGAAACGTGTTGGCTTTTTAAGCTCAGATATCAGTGCCTTAAAAACTAAAAATCTAATCTCCTTGGGAGATCTCGGTCCTTGTTATTCTAAAGCAAATGCCCCTTTTTCTCTTTATCAAAATGCCTTTGATCTTTTCCCCCATCAACTTCCAACAAAGTTGTTTTCCATAGAAATTGTCCTTATTATTGTCCTTATAATTCTATTTTGAAGATTATATTAAAAAGAAAGTTTTTGTGTCCAGAGTTCAGCTTTAATGCCTACCGCTTAAGACTTAACCAACTTCTATTCTTACAACAGCAAAACAGTTTCTTGGGGAACTTGACATGACTGTCCTAGATGGGTCTCTGAAAAGAGCGGGGTGTATACTTGGGAAAATGGAGGGCATATAGTAGGGTTTTTTTTCACTTAGGTCCACCTCTTTCATTTATTTCCCTTTCTTCCCTCTAAATTTGTATTGATTACTTTCTAGGATACCTTCATGTCATACCACTAACCTTACCTTTTGCTGACTTGGGTGTCTTTAGTTCTGATCAGTGGGGGATCTGTGCATAGATTACCTTCTGATCAGAGTAGTTTGATGGATGTCACCAATGTAACATCCGTGTCCGTCCAGTTTTTTTCTCCTCTTGTGATGGAGGAGAAAACTGCAATTACTGGACCTATGTTGGTCTATGTGGAGTCAGATGTAAACAGACATGCGTCTATTTACAGTATCTCACAGAAGTGAGTACACCTCTAACATGTTTTTATATATTTTATTATATAATTTCATGTGACGACACTGAAGAAATTACACTTTGCTACAATGTAAAGTAGTGAGTGTACAGCTTGTATGTCATTGTATATTTGCTGTCCCCTCAAAATAACTCAACACACAGCCATTAATGTCTAAACCGCTGGCAACAAAAGTGAATACACCCTTAAGTGAAAATGTCCAAATTGGGCCCAATTAGCCATTTTCCCTCCCCTGTGTCATGTGACTCGTTAGTGTTACAAGGTGTCAGGTGTGAATGGGGAGCAAGTGTGTTAAATTTGGTGTTATCGCTCTCACTCTCTCATACTGGTCACTGGAAGTTCAATATGGCACCTCATGGCAAAGAACTCTCTGAGGATCTGAAAAAAATAATTGTTGCTCTACATAAAGATGGCCTAGGCTATAAGAAGATTGCCAATACCCTGAAACTGAGCTGCAGCACAGTGGCCAAGACCATACAGCGGTTTAACAGGACAGGTTCCATGGTCGACCAAAAAAGTTAAAACGTTCTTGTGCTCAGCATCATATCCAGAGGTTCTCTTTGGGAAATAGACGTATGAGTGCTGCCAGCATTGCTGCAGAGGTTGAAGGGGTGGGGGGGGGTCAGCCTGTCAGTGCTCAGACCATACGCCACACACTGCATCAAATTGGTCTGCATGGCTGTCGTCCCAGAAGGAAGCCTCTTCTAAAGATAATGCACAAGAAAGCCCGCAAACAGGTTACTGAAGACAAGCAGACTACAGACATGAATTACTGGAACCATGTCCTGTGGTCTGATGAGACCAAGATAAACGTATTTGGTTCAGATGGTGTCAAGCGTGTGTGGTGGCAACCAGGTGAGGAGTACAAAGACAAGTGTGTCTTGCCTACAGTCAAACATGGTGGTGGGAGTGTCATGGTCTGGGGCAGCATGAGTGCTGCCGGCATTGGGGAGCTACAGTTCATTGAGGGAACCATGAATGCCAACATGTAATGTGACATATTGAAGCAGAGCATGATCCCCTCCCTTTGGAGACTGGGCCGCAGGGCAGTATTCCAACATAACAACAACCCCAAACACACCTCCAAGACGACCACTGCCGTGCTAAAGAAGCTGAGGGTAAAGGTGATGGACTGACCAAGCATGTCTCCAGACATATACCCTATTGAGCATCTGTGGGGCATCCTCAAGCGGAAGGTGGAGGAGCGCAATGTCTCTAACATCCCCAGCTCCGTGATGTCGTCATGGAGGAGTGGAAGAGGACTCCAGTGGCAACCTGTGAAGCTCTGGTGAACTCCATGCCCAAGAGGGTTAAGGCAGTGCTGGAAAATAATGGTGGCCACACAATAGATATTGACACTTGGGCCCAATTTGGACATTTTCACTTAGGGGTGTACTCACTTTTGTTGCCAGCGGTTTAGACATTAATGGCTGTGTGTTGAGTTATTTTTGTACACTCACTACTTTACATTGTAGCAAAGTGTCATTTCTTCTGTGTCGTCACATGAAAAGATATAATAAATATTTACAATAATCTGAAGGGGTGTACTCACGTGTGAGATACTGTACATCAGATCACCCCCGATCCACCACAATCCAGTTTTGAAAAACGGAACTCTGCCCCATTTGGTTTTCTGGACCTGGCAGGAGTCAGAGGTAATAGGATGTAAATGGACATACATCCATTTAGATCCAGCAGCCCATAGACTAACTTTGGGCTTCTGTTTAGATCCGCCTAAAAAATTGTCATGCAGACCTGTTCTGAATACCTGTGTGAAAGCAAATAAGCGATGGCATAATAACTTATCAAATACAATACTGTATTTGATACAGAATTGTTTACATACAGTATATCCTGTTTGCCTTCTGTCCCAGGTCTTGAGATTTCACCCCCGGTGTAAGCTTGACCAATTTGCCCAAAAAACTCTTCTTTTTCTACTGGCTAGTATTGATTCTTCTTTGATGTTCTCTGGAGTTCTTGAGTTTGAATTTATTGAACGGCAGCATTTACAATACCAGAAAAGTGTTTATAACCCAGTTGAATAGAGAATTCATAATTAAGTCTGTAGCTCGCTTTGTCCCTGCAAGGCACAGTTGCACGTGATATTAATTGATAAACCAGCTCATCTGAAAAATAAGTCCCTGGGAATATTTATTGTTTACAAAATTATTTTCTAAATGTCAAATACTGTAAGTATCTATACATTAAACACTGGGTGGTCTACTAGGAAAATATTTTAAAATGATGACTATGTTATGTTCACACCTCTGGTATACTATAAGAGCACATCTGTAATAAAGTATTGTCCAGATGTTAGTAATGTACCATGGGGGAGGGAGAGAGTATTAAAAAAAATGGAAGCTAAAATAATAATAAGGAACATCGCTTAGACTGAATACTAATAATACCAGAAAAGAATAAGATCAAGCGGAAAGGAGCTCAGCTGCAGCTATGAAATAATCACAGGAATTCCAGCCATATTTAGAAACATAATGCGATGATGGTGAGGCTGAGTGCTTTATAAATCATGCACAAATCTCGACTGTGAGCAATATTTGATCTGCACTGAGCATCAGCCAGAACACAATTAAAAGAAAAAAAAAAGTGAGATACAGTTTTTTCAGATCCTGGGCTCCTATCAAATAAAGGGGTGAAACTCTCAGGAGTCTAATTTGGAAAAGCTTTTTAATGTGTTTATTCTCTGAGAACAGAAGGAGTCGGCTGTGATAAGTAGCATGTACAGTTACCATACAAATGCTATTGATATTTACACATGTGCAGCGAGCCAAAACTTTGATTTAAATCTGCTTCCAAGCTAACAATTGGAGGCCAGACTCCTATTTGGATCACATTTCCATGACACATGTCATATCAAAAACTCTCCAGGTCTGTCCAGTCACAGGATTCAGCATGAGAACCACTTTATACAAGAACTGAAACAAGGAAAATAAATATATAACACAAAAACTGTTTTAACAAGCAACTCAGTGAATTGCTAATGCTGTTGCTGGAACAAGTCAATAAGATGTATAAGAAAACACTAAGCTGGAGGAAATTTCGTTGCAAAAGCACTGTGTAATATAAACACTTAGCATATTTTTCAATAAGTTCTTAATTTTTAGCTTTTTTTAATCATTTGTTGCAGCCTACTACTGCTGATCTTTCAGACTCTTACAGCCACTTCCTATTTACATCCTAGCTATATTAAAGTCAGTTAGTTTTTAACCTATTTCAAATGCTGATTAAATCACTTACAATGGATACTGCTCCTTGATGTTTAAAAGTTTTAGTTTTCCTGCAGAATCAGCTGATCCCCTGAGCACTTGCCCTTATTTTCCTGTTTCAGGGTGGCTCCTTTCTTTTGCAGGATTCTATGAAGCCACCCCTGTGTGTGCTAGTAAGCAATGAGTGTCTCCACAGGCACAGCAGGACAAACCATTCTTCTGCTCCCTGACCCCCCTCCCCCTTTTTCAAAATACTAGATGAACAGCTACTGGAGACTGCTCTGTTCTTTGTGTTTCTGGACAGGTACTTCAGGGAAGCGAAGTTTAGGGATTTGGAGCCACTTGTTTGGAGACACTATGACTGTAACCGTTTAGGTAAAAATATAAAGAAATACTTGCTGTGCAATGCACTGTATATTGGTTTGATCTGGATACATTTTTGAAAAAAGTTTTGAGAGTTTAATACTAATTTAAGATTTATTTCCTGATAGCAGCCGTGGTAGATGATGCCTGCACAATGTGTGTCGGTACAACCACTTGTAGTCACAACACATATGACAGGTTGACAAAGCAGGAGCACAGTTTGGAAACAGTTGTCACCCCATAACAGGAAGTGCTTCAACAAGAACCTACATGGCAGAATCGCTAGTTATTAATTATTAAAAGGATGCAGATTTAAAGAGATTGAGATCAATGTTTAAAATGACAATAACATTTTAAAGCAAGGATAGACAAATTAATATCCAGTCTGTCCAATCCAGGAGACAGCAGGTTTTTTTAAGCAGCCAGCACTATTGACCACAACTAAAGAAACCCTCACAAGTTAGGTGCCAGCTGTAATTTGCAGGGAGCATTGACTTCCTGGCTGCAGGGATTTGGCCAGCCCTGTGTTAAAGCTTATATGAAAAGTTATCCTGTGAGGACACTAAAAAGGGGGTGCTGAATTTTTAAGGTGCAGGCTCCAGGAATGTTTTTTATAAACTTGGCTTAACTGCCTAGTAAGCTACAGACCTGAAATAAGCAGGCAATCGGGTAGATTCCTGTCCATATTTCTATCAGGTCATTAACTCAGTAGGTACTGAAGCTAGGGTAAGGATGAAAATCTGAAAAAGTTTAAGGTCCTGCAAAAACATCTGCAGTAAATATGGGATTATACGCACAGGGTGGAGGAGAAAATAGACTCACCACTGAAAGGATGAGAAATGAATGCTCTCTGAGATAAAACAATGCAGCTTTTGCTTACATTTAATGCTGAGAATGTAACAGGTTAAAAGGGGAAATTGTTTCTTTATTATTAAATGCAGTAGACTTTTCTTTCAAGACCCATGCCATAAACTTTCTGTCTGCCCTATTTACTATCTAGTCTATTAGCACTTTCTCTAACAAGTGCTTTCTCCTATCTTCTAACCAGTTAACCAGATGTGAACACTGGTCATCCTCCACACGTCTAAAAAAAAGCCATCAGAGTGCACAGGACGTGTGTAGTACGTCCTCTCCTTCCGCCCTTCTGCTGCTGTCCAAATAACAGTTGAGAGTTTCCCTGTAAATACAGAAGCTGTGATAGCTGCTGCTGTCAGAAAACGTACCATCTGATACAGTGTTTATAAACATTGCTCAGACAGAAGATATTTACAGAGAAACATTGTTATTTTGTATCTACTCTACTCCATTCATCTGCCGGGCAAAGAGATGGACTGCATATGATGTTAGGTAAAGCAACCTAATATACAGATGTGTCCCCTGCACTCCATTCAGCATCTGCAACCTTTAAATGATGTGGTGCTTGTAGTGATAAACCTGTATGGCGCCGTGTATGTTCAAGCTTGAGAAAGTAGAAGATCACCAGTAATCCGAAGATATAATTTTAAATCTAAATCGTTGTGTTCATTTATTGATATATATAACTTCACATATATCAGATTGCCAATGTCTCTGGGCCACACAGGGTCCCTGTGTGGCCCCAAAATGGTAGCAATCTGATATACAGTATGTGATGTTATATATCATTAAATTAACACAACAATTTAAAATGATATCTTTGGAGTGCTGGTGATCTTCTACTTTCTCAAGGTAAAGCAACCTGACATGTTAAAAGAAGTTTTGTTTGTTTTCTTTTAATTATGGCCCCTTTTACACGGCTGGTCTGATCGGCTTCACCTGTCAGATTTTCAGGTGGACTCGATCAGATGTCCAATGCAATGGGCATCCACTTATACCCACTTAGACTGGCATGGGGTCCGGCAGTTTCAGTTATTTCCTCCATCACATTGTGGTGGAAAAAACTGCATGCACCGGTGACATCCGATCCGTACTGCTCTGATCTGCCCGTGTGAAAGCAGCCTAAAATGCATTCTTGCTTAACAACTTATTAACTTTTAGCTCATTCTAACCTACCCAATCCCTCTAACTATTTTTTTCTGCTCATTTTTTTTTCAATTTTCTAACCAATAATATTTAATCTTCATTAGCTTAGTTGATTATTTTTTCTTAGTATTGCTTTTAAAACACACAACAGAAAGAAGAAAACAACCTTTTTAATGGACAAATGATAGAATATAATTTACACTTTTTTATCTACGTGAACACTATTTATTTATACTAACACAGTTCAAAATAGAAAAAAATAGTTTATACAGTTAGAACTCAGGTCCAAATTTCCAAAAATGTGTGGTTATGTAATGTAACTATTTATGTGTCAAATGTTTATTGGCATGCAAAGAAATGTACACATAGAGGAAGACTGCATAAAATTCCCTTGCAAGGGATATATAATAGGCCTGGCAAATTACATTTAAGTAGCCATATTCAATAACAAAAACAGAAACAAGATAAACTGTGTGGAAAAAGGATCAAGAGTGTAAGGAAGAAAGAAACAAAACAACAGGTATTGTATCATTTGGTTCTTAAGAGAATGATAACCTAAGGCTATGTCATATAAAGGAGGTTGGAGGTTCACTCTTATTTAATGAGGTGTTGCTTCATGGATAAAATGAAGATTATAGACTGTGGTAGCTTGGAAGTTAATCTATGGTTTCCTTGTTTTGTCAAAATGAAGTACTCTGTGTTTAGTTGCCTGCAATAAAACAATATTTTGCTTCAAGTTCAAAGCTGAACTCTGCCCTACTTCCTACCCCCTACTACCTTTTACTCCCATCCTCCACTAGCTAATCCCCCAATTAGATTAAAATAAATGCTTAAATCTGTGGTCATGTAGTCTTCTGCCTTCTGAACTGTAGAGTGAAAGGGTCTTTCCATAGGTGCCCACATTGCTGCCTGCTGACCTTTGTACTTCCCTTTGGCTGTCCACTGATGGAGTCCCTACAGATCCTGAAGGCTCCAGCATGGGTGCAAATACTTCACAACAGATTTAACAAGGGACAGTAGTAGAATGGCGTGCCATTATTTAATTATTTAATCTATAGTTTTTTTAAGAGTAATAATATTTTTTTAAGAATTAAGTTATAACAAATGCCTGTGGTGAAAAAAAAGCTGACAATGTGCATAAAGTGCAGTTACCTACAGTAGATGTGCCTATACATACCTGCATAATTATTCCAATGAGATTTGGGACCTCCAAAATCCAGTCTTTTACAATTTGCAATGCTTTAACACTGAAATGGATGCAAAATCCAAGATAAAGAAGATAAAACATTGTCAGTATTTATGAGTAAAGCAGCAGAGAGTTGTTTTTTCTAGAACTACGACTGTATTATAATGGTGCGTCTCTTTACAGTTGCCTTCTTTTGTTCTGTGTATTTAAAATGTTACATGAAGAACTTGTTTTGCAGCTTCATATTTCATGTATTTGATTTTAGGCTACTTGCTAAAAATGCCCTTTCCCTCACAATGATTGTATCAAACATCAGCTTTAGAGGTGCTCCTTAATAATGCAGTCAATTCACAATCAGAGCTGAGCTTATCAGCCTTGATGACATGGGGTGAGGGGGGTCAATGGGGAGCCAGTGAGTATTTCCATCCTTAGGTAGTAAAGTGAAATTAAGATCCAAGTTTTATTTTGAATTTGCTCTACATTGCTTAATTTTTGGCATTGAGTGTTACATTTGTTTTTAGCAGGAAGAGGGGTTATTATTAAAGCAAACCTTGCATTTTCATACAAAGTCCACTTTAACAGGTCTTTAAACAGTTGTTTTTTTGTAAAATAGGATGTAGCTTTTCAGTATACAAACGAGTGTCAGGGCATCTATAATGATCATTATGCCCTTTCTCTGGACATACTGTACATGGGACATAATCTGAAAGTTTAGATGAAGCAAAAACAAAAGCAAACTATTGATCTTTATGCCACAAGTGTTGTCCTTCTTGATGGACATAAGTAAATAGATCGATTAATGTAGACACGAATTTTTAACCAAGGTGCCACGGCATCCTAGGGTGCCTTCTGGCTTCCTTAGGTGTTCCTCAAAATTTTCACACAGTGTCAGGCCTTTTCCTTGTGCAACTCCTGATGTGTTGTTAGGACTCGGAAGTGAAGAGAGGACTGAGGACTATGGTGTAAAGTGGACTTCTGATGTGAAGGGGAACTCTGATATGAAAGGGAGGCACCTGAGGTGAAGGGGTGAAGGAGGCTTCTAATGTATAGAGGGCTCATGATGCGAAGGGGGGTTTCATTTTCAGAACTTGTTTATTTTACTGCTCTGCAATATGTTCTTAGACAATACATTGAATTACTGCAGGTGTACAAATTCCTGTGAAAATTAGGAATCATTCAGCCTAGCCAGGGCGCCAGCATTCTGGGCTAATCAGGAAGCTGGGCGGCGCGTAATGACCTGCCTCCCGGCTTCCTGATTGCCTGGGAAGCCGGCTCGATGCTGATTGGCTTAGAAGCCGGCTTCTCTGCCAATCAGCATAGAGCCGGCCCAACTGCATGGAGCCGGCTTCTCGGGCAATCAAGAAGCAGGCTGGTGGGTAATAACACAGGGAAGTACTGTTATTGGTACTTGGTATCGCCGAGTACCGATAGATGAATATCGGTACTCGATACCGAATAATTGGTATCGGTACATCGCTAGTAAATACTGATTGGACAGGTATGAAAACTTGAAAAGCTGATACCAGGAACATCTTAACTGTTGATTAACCTAGCTTTCTAGCTTTATCAAGTATTTGTTTTTTACATCACGGAAGCATAGTGTACCAGTTTTTCATAGGAATGTTTTTGAGGTATGCATCTCTCCTAGCTGTTTCTCATTTACAGCTGGTTGGTGACGGTTGGGATACAGGAAAGAGTGAACAATACAGTATTTATCTTGCATCAGGGGAGGGCAAGCGGTAGAGGGAATGCTGTCACAGTTAGCGTTGGTGCAAATAGACAAAGGAAAGGGGTTTTGCGTTGAAAAATGATGGCCCAGTTTCATCCCACCATATAGCAACAGTAAATCTTTCCTTCCTAATGTAACCACTATGCCAACAGTAGTACCTGCC
>NW_017307608.1:125877-126805 GCF_000935625.1 Nanorana parkeri
CCAATTATATGAGAATTTACCAGCAGATGGCACTGCAGATGAATTCGGTTATTACAGCTTCCACTACTGCTAAAGTCAAAGGTGCACTGAAGGCAATAATCTCATATAATATGGAAAAGGTTTTTTTTACAGTAAGAGCTGTGTACATTTTGTACTATAGTCTTCCACATGAGATGGTTCCAGCCAACACAGAAAACTGAGTTAAAAAAAAAGGGTTGAATCTACAAAATATACCTAGCTAGTAATATTTAGACATGTGCGATTTGTTTCGTTCCGAATCGAAATTCGGACGAATTTTCGGAAATTCGGACATTCGGATGTATCCGAATTCCGAATTACAGACATAACGAATGCAAACGAATCCGAATTTCCATTTCCGAAATTCGGTAGCGGTAGTTCGAACGTTCGTTTCGTTTTCAGTTCTTATTCGTTTCTTATTCGTATCGTTCGTTGGAGCAAAGTGACATTAGAGAAGGATAAAAATATTTTTTCCCCTCAAATGTCACTTTGCTGCAAATGAACGAACGAAAAAGAAACGAATAAGAAACGAATAAGAACAGAAAACGAAAAGAACGTTCGAACTACCGCTGCCGAATTTCGTCCGAATCCGAATTGACTTTCACACCCGAATCCCGAAAAACGAAATAACACAAATCCGAATTTAGTCAAATAAAGTTTTATTCTTTTCAAACAAGGGAAAAAATATATAACATACATAGCACATTTTCAGGGTACATACAGGTATACAGGTAAGTTGGTCCGCAGGACCCAATACACTCAAATGACTCCTTATGGGGGGGATATCTTCGAGCCATAGTAACCAATGATGAGCTTAGAGCGATGAAAAGCATATGATTATCCGCCACTGTGTTGTGCCGCGTGGCTCCGTATACCTCATTAAACGTCAAGGGAAGGGTAGGGGGGGGGG
>NW_017307608.1:126826-127866 GCF_000935625.1 Nanorana parkeri
GTGAATATAAAGACCTTATCCCAATCGGTGGCAGTCATGGCGGGCTCTACATCCCTGATCCAGGCATGCGTGTAAGAGGGTAAGGATGTGGAGTAGTGGGAGAGGAGCATATGGTACAATAAGGAGATAAGGTGCGTGGGCGGTGTGGAAGCAGTACACAACTGTTCAAAAGAGGTGAGGGCCCGTGAGATGTCAGGAATGGAACGTAGGGAGCGGTAGTAGCTAGTCAATTGAAGGTATGGCAACCAGGCCCGTCCGTCTAGGGAATCCTGTGTGGCAATTGCCTGGTAGGAGATCATGTTAGTACCGCATAGAATGTGGCGTAGCTGCGGCCAAAACTGTCGGTCCCAACCCAAAAAGGAGGAAGCATGGACACCAGGGGGGAAGTGAGGATTGTCCAGTATGGGAGTCAAGGGGCTGGGTAGGGAGGATAGCTGCAGTGGAGTACAGGATTTATACCAACACCATAGGACTGAGTAAACAAGGAGGGGCCATTCTGCGCTGCCACCCACGTCCGGTAGAGTGGACCATAGCGCCGCCTTGGGGCACAGTGGCGAGGCCACGAACTCCAAGGTCACCCATTGTTTATGGGGAGCGCCATGAAACCAATCCAGTGTCCTGGCTAGTATAGACGCTTTGTAGTACCGGAGAAAATCAGGCAGGCCTGCTCCCCCCCTAGATCTGGGTTGCGTCAAAAGGCGGTAGTTTAGTCTTGGTCTGGCATCATTCCAAACAAACCTGCGGAAAATATGCCGCAAGGTGAGAAAGAAGGAGCGGGGCAGGCGAATGGGAACCGTTTAAAAGAGGTACAGGAATTTAGGTAGAACATCCATCTTAATCACATTCATGCGGCCGAACCAGGATAAGGGGCGGGAACCCCAGGACTGGAGGTCCACCCTTGTCCTGTATAGCAGCGGGGAGTAGTTAAGGTCATATAGGCGGGATAAATCGGAGGGTATGTGAACGCCTAAGTATTTAAGGGAGGAGGGTTGCCAAGAGAAAGGGAAGCGCGAACGAAGGGAGGATACTACGTCATTAGG
>NW_017307608.1:128535-142198 GCF_000935625.1 Nanorana parkeri
GCCTAAGTATTTAAGGGAGGAGGGTTGCCAAGAGAAAGGGAAGCGTGAACGAAGGGAGGATACTACGTCATTAGGGAGGGATATGTTAAGCATTTCCGATTTGTCGTAGTTCACTTTAAAATTACTGACAGAGCTGAAAATGGAAAGCTCCTCCATAAGACGGGGCAGCGAAAGGTCCGGTTGTGTTAGATACAGGAGGAGGTCATCAGCGTATAACGCCGTCTTGATGCCCGAGGGGGTTTGGAGTGTCTTTTGGTACCCATCCTGTTTGTAGATCGCCAATTAAGCTGTAGAAAGGCTGTAAGGGGCACCACGCACGGGAGCAGAGGGAAGATGCGACTCACTCCGCCATGCGCCGGCCACGCCCCCCACAAATCCGAATTTAAAACGAAACAAAACTAAACGAATTTTTTGGCAGTGCACATGTCTAGTAATATTTATAAGAAACACAACTGTTAATTCAGCGAGTATCCAATTGCCTTTAGGGACTAGGAATTGTTTTCCATACTAAAGCAAATGGACCACCCTTTATAAGGGGTTTTTGCCTTCCTCTGGATGAACTATGGTGTTAGGGTTTCGGAGGACGCAAGGTGTTTTTATATTGTTTGTTTTTCTTTTGTTTGTTTGTGTGTCTTTTGCAACTTGACTAATGCAGCATGTTTCACCTGATTGTGGTGCATAGAGTTAAATGAAATGTCATTTTGTGTGACAATGTTATAACAATGTATCACACCATTTCTTCACAACATGCACAATACTGGTTTGAATGAGCCCACAATGCCTCATCGAGAATGGCACCCTAATGCACTGCACAGTAGAGTGCAACACACGATGGACTGCAGAGAACCACAATACACATACCATGCAATGAGGTGCACTACACTGCTAATAAATGGTCACATGCATTTTTTCATCCGTTGGTGCATTGGCAGCCCATTCATAATGAATAATGCTCCATTCACATATAGCGTTTACGTTTCCCGCATAGTTTTCCTTGCAGAAGACCGTATGGGACGCAAACGCTAAATGTGAAACAACTGCATGGATTTTGCTAATTTGTGGCCAATATATATAGCCACGAACTTGCAGAATCCGCCATATTTTCATGCTTGCACTATTTTGGGGGCTGCCCGGTTTCGTTCCGTGCAGTCACCGCAATTGTCTGACCATTGCACCATAGAGTGCATAGTTTTTTTCTGATTAGAGCAACTCCGCACATATTCATTGAGCCAAATACGCCCGGACAGCCTCCCCAGTGTGAATGTAGCCTAACACATGTTAACTCACCAGATCACTTAAGTGTGAATAGGCCCTCCCTGTAAAATACTTTTGAAACCAGATATCTCACTTTTTTATCAATCGAAAAAAATCACATCACAGTCAAGGAGAGTTGTAGAGCAAACATCTGATCATTTCAAAGAGCACTTAGCAGAAGTTCTCAATGAGCCAAAAATGAGAAGAGAGACCCTAGAGATCGATCAAGTACAAATCTCTCCATTACTTAAAAAAATTGCACTTTTAAGAGACGCACATACTGTTTTATTGGTTCCCTTTTCGGGGCAAAGCTGCTGATTTTTTTAACCATCATCTAGAAAACTGGATATAGAAATCCTCAAGGCGGTATTTTGAACCAGATGCTAATGGTACGTGAACCTCTGCGGCTAGATAACAACACACATTTGCATAATACATAATGCATCAGAATCAGATGCAGACACAGGAGCAAAGAGACTTTAGGCGCTTCATATGCACTAACAAGTGTTCTGATTGAAAATCTTGGAGGCCCCTCAATGTAAAAGCAACTGATCTTTGGGAATTCCAGCCTTAGCATAATACAGGTACAACAAATTTAACCCCTTCATGACTGAGGCCCTTTTTTCAATTTTTGCACTTATGTTATATTCCACATTTTAGGCCTGAAAATGACGTAAAACCCCCCAACATTATATATTTTCTGAATGCCAAGACCCTATAGAATAAAATGGTGGTAGTTGAAAATTTTTATGTTGCGCAATATTAGCGCAACTCCTTATTAAACCCCAAAATTAGTAAAATCATAACACATTCAGAGTAAATTTATACATGTGCATTATACCTAGAATGATAATCCATAAAACTCGACCCTTGCAGGAGTTCAGCATTTTTTTTCCAAAGCGTGTTATTTTTAATAATGAAGACTTATAGATTATCCAAGGGATATAGCTTTTTCTTACAAAAGAGTCATGTTGTTTAACTTATAATAAAAACTTGAATTTGCATCTCATATTTCTAAATGCAAATCTACCTAGATCAGCCTCTTGCAATCTTCTGTTCTACAGCAGCACTCAGAATAGGAAAAGGAAAGATCAAGACTGGAGAAAGTCAGGTGTACTGCATGCAAAGGTGCTGACAAACACGCTGATAAAAAGAGTTAGCAGAGGGGTGACCTAATCAGTCTGCCACTGTTCTTTCACTGTCTAGTAGAAGGCAGGGGGTTGAGAAAAGACAGTTGTGCTGTGTAAATCTCAGTACTGGATAGACAGAAATGTAAATCCTTTGGCAGAAACAAAACAGGTCACATGTAATTCATCCGTGGATTTAGCTGTTTGCTTAAATATCAGCTTTAAAAAACAAAAATGCAAGAGCTGGCAGGACATGAGTACTTTATATACAGTTTAGCAACCATACAGCTCTGCACCAATAAAAACAGCTGGAAATCGAATAAAACACAAAATCACATAATCCAAAAACATAATTTGATACAGTGTATGTACCAAAAACATTAAATCAAGAAGTATGCATTATTCAGAAATATGCTCACCAAGATCATTTGAATGTACAGTATATAAATAATGTCCTAGTTTTCCTCCCAGTGTCACTCACTCTAGTTAAATGTCATTATGGCATCTTCTCTCCTGACATGTCTCCTGCCATGGCTTGACATAGAAACCCAGTTTATATGTTTCTCATTATGCTGTCATCAGCTGGTAACAGGACCTTGCAGGCTTGTGGCTGGCATCCAGCGCACACCCTGGTATTTGGTGTTTATATGTTCTTTCTCTTTCTAATGTCCATACTAGTGTGATTTGTTTCTCTTTTCATAGTGTTTAGAATGTGTTTTTTTTCCAGTGTCTTCCCATAGTACTCAGTGTCATTTATGCCAATACACATGGTGTGTGTGTAAATTAAAGTATTTGTGAACACACTGCTACAGATGCCAACTGTAATAAATAATAGAGTGTTTTTAACTATAATTGCATTTACTTTAAAAAAATAAATGTTCAGTAACTCCTTTTTAAATGTTTTATATGGTGGTCATGTGACTGCATAACCTCCATATGTGCCTCTTCTCCATAGAAGGTGGCATGTACTGTATGTCTAGTAAGCAGGTGGACAGCGCACACATCACTAACAGTGGCTCCTCCTTCCTGCTTGTGTTTGCATATCTTGTAGTTAGCTTGGCTACCACATCCCTCACCCAGCCCTGCTAGACATTAGATCTAGGGATAAGCTTGGGTTCAGTCCCAGAAGGAAGCCATCAGTGCACACCCAATCAGGTGCTACGTTTTCCACTCAGCAGCTGCATGTAAACAAAGGCGCGGGATCCTTGTGACATCATCAACCTCATATAGCCATATTAGGTATTTTTCAGTGGATTCAACCCAAGCTCATCCCTAATCAGCTTCAAGCAGGAGCCACTGTCTACCAACACAGCAGGGCTGGGCAGGCATCTGTGTTTGCCTCATATCAGCCCATTAACTGTAATAGGCTGGTGCACATGTGACAAAAGCGGAAAAAAAGCTCATGCAGCAGTTTAAGGTGAGAGCTTTATACATTTTTTGACCTCGTGTTTATGCCCATTTGGAAAATGTCAACATACAGGCAAAGACACACATTTTAACAGCTATGTTTGGGGTGCCAATAACAAGTAATTGAACTGCAAGCACATCACACACGTGAGCGCACACCAATACGCGCATCTTGATGCACGTTCACGCAAAACACACAAGTGTGAACGAGGACTAAAGGGGATAATACTGACTACTGGAGATATGCATGTCTTGCATAAACACAGCATCCTGCATCTCTGCTACACAAACTAGCCATGCTGGCTTCTGTGCTTGGCGTGGTCAAATTAGGAAAGCAGGGAAACTGGCAGGATCCCCAGATATTTAATATCAAATGAAAAAAGAAAAAGAGGAAAGTCTGAATTTGCTAATCAATACATGAAAGCACAGACACACCTATTCAGTATTAAATTTGGGGGTAACATACATGTATGTGTATATAGGCATATATCGTTTATGTATATAGATATATACATATATATACCTATATATATAATTACTGTGCAAAAGATTAAGGTATGTATGAAAAAATGCTGTAAAGTGAGAATGTTTTCAGAAATAAGTATTTATAGTTTATTTATGTCAGTGAACAAAATGAAAAGTAAATGAACAGAAGAGAATTCAAAATAAAATCAATATTTAGTGTGACCACATTTTGCCTTCAAAACAGCATCAATTCTTCTAGGTACACTTGTACACAGTTTTTGAAGGACCTTGGCAGGTAGGTTAAATATCTTAGAGAACTAAGCACACATCTTCTTTGGATGTAGGCTGCCTCAAACCCTTCTGCCTCTTCATGTAATCCCAGACAGACTCCATGATTTTGAAATCAGTGCTCTGTGCGGGCCAATCCATCACTTCCAGGACTCCTCGTTCTTCTTCATGCAGAAGATAGTTCTTAATGACATTAGCTGTATGTCTGGGGTCATTGTCCTGCTGCAGAATAAATTTGGGGCCAATCACACCCCTCCCTGATGGTATGGCATGATGGATAAATATCTACTTGTATTTCTCAGCATTGAGGACGCCATTGATCCTAACCAAATCTCCAACTCCATTTGCAGAAATGCAGCCTCAGACTTGCAAGGAACCTCCACCATGCTTCACTGTTGCTAACTTCAGTGTAAAGAGGAACAAGGAGCCATGGAAGTGATGGTTTGGCCCCCACAGAGCCCTAATTTCAACATCATGGAGTGTGTCTAGGATTACAGGGAGAGACAGAAGGATTTGATGCAGCCTACATCCACAGAAGATCTGTGCTTAGTTTTTCAAGATGTACCTAACCACCTGCTGAGTTCCTTTAAAAATTATGTCCAATTGTACCTAGAAGAATTGATGCTGTTTTGAAGGCAAAGGGCGGTAACACCAAATATTGATTTGATTTGGAATTCTCTTCTGTTCATTTACTTTCCATTTTGTTAATTGATAAAAATAAAGTAAAGGTCCCCACACACTTTACGATAATCGTACGATAATCGCGGGAAATCCTGCGATCGTACGATTATCGTAAGGTGTGTGGAAGCCGTGCGACCTCTACTACTGTAAGGTCGCACGACTTTAAACTTACGGACATGTTTCAAAACCCGCCGAGCATCGTACGATGTTCGGCGGGTGTGTAGCATGTTCGTGAAATAAAAGCCGGACGGGCCGGTGTGCGCAAGCGCACACTGCCTGTTCGGCATTGCGGTCATCGGAAGCCCGCCCCTCAGGGGGCGGGGCTTGCGATCATCGCAAGTACGATCTGCTTATGCAAGATAGGCAGATCGTATGTTTTTTTAAGTACCTTACAAGTACCTTGGTTGTAAGGTGTGTGCCCAGCCTTACACTTTTTTTTTTAGTTTCAAAATACTTTTTTATTTTTTTCCACATATAAAAGTTAAGTTACATTGGGTGTCAGCATTTAAAAGTTTTACAATCAGTGGTTTTTGCACTTATGAAATAAAAAGAATATAATCTATTGCAAGTTATATTAATTCGTGCTCAAGCTGCGTCCGAGACTTGAGTGGATTCGGTCTTCCTGGATCTAGGCAGCGAGGATTTTTGCAATCGCAAAAAGAACATAATGGGGAGACAAGGAGATGTGGTGAGAGGAGGAGGAGGGGTTGGGAGGGGGAAGAAAAGTGAAGGGGGATGGGTGTAGTCGTGACGAGAGTACCAGCCTTACACTTTTATTTCTGAAAGCATTCTTACTTTACTGCATTTTTTTCATACCTGACTAAAACTTTTGACAGTACTGTATATTAAAATATGTGTTCCGTTCATGGATTAGTATTTTTAAATGGGTGCAGGTTGTTGATTTTCATAATTTGCTTATGTAAAACATTGCCTATTAGATATTTAATCTAATGTAATAGATTCTATTTTTCATATTTCTATATCTATTTTGTGTTTTGGAATAAATGTTACTATATATGTACCAGACAGCTCCCCCAGTACAATAAAGAGAGTTGTCAAGTTAAAGTTTATCTAAAACCAAACTTTTTATTTATTCGGATAGAGTAGGAAAGGGTTAAAACCACTGCCAGGTTGTTTTTCAGCATTTGTGTCCTATTGGGGAGATATGACTTCAGGGCCGCCGTCAGGGGGTACCACCGATACTCATGCAAGGGGCCCGGCCTGCCTTAAGGGCCCGGCCGGGACCCTTACATGAGTATCGGCTGCCGGTGACAGGCGAGGAGGAGCCCTGGCCCTAGCAGCGCCGGGCCCCAGCATTGCCGATCCAGCGGCATAGGAGCAGTCTGGGGCCCCATCAGCGCTGCTGCTCGAATGATCTTGGACCGACCGGAAGTGACATCACGTCACTTCCGGCCAGTCGAGCGGCAGAGGAGGAGGCCAGATGAGCAGGTAAGAAGAGCTCAGGGCCATCTTTACCGCGGGTCAAAAGGGGAAGCTGCCCTATAATTTACAGGGGCCCACAACAGCTGCCCTTTTTGCCCCCAGCAGCAGAAAGAGGAAGAGCTGCAGCAGCGCACGTAGGGAGAGAGAACGGTCGTTCATCCTCTGTAGCAGCCGGCCTGTGTGAACTGTGAAGAGACCAACCGGCTGTCTGTGCGTGTCTCCTGCTGTGATCTCCTCCCCCTGATGCCTGTCACAGAGATCCGACAGGCACGGAGGAGAAGGAGGAGGAGGGTACTGCCAGACAGCACAACTTTAAAGGTAATTCTGAAAAGAAAAAAAACTGTTAACATTCATTATCTGTATTTGCACTTATGTCTTTAGCTGTACATGGACAGTACATCTTAGCACTGGCACACATGTACTGTCCATGTACTGTCTGGGAGCAGTACTGGGGAGGAACAACCTGGATTGTGTTGCATTTACAGGCATTTCACTAAACACTTCCTGCAAAGATTATTCAGTCCATGTGTTTGGTGATATGCTGTTTAATTGTAATACAGGTATTACTAATATATCCATGTTCTGTACTACATGTAAATCATACTATAAGATTTAAATTATAAGTCTTGTTGTATGATTTATCAAGTATTATAGAACAAATGTACCAATAGGTGGTCATATTAGTAAAATCGGTATTGCATATGTATATTTACAGTATATATAGAGGCATATGTTGAAAATGTAATGCACCACCATGCAGCTATTGTTTGGGGACATGCAATGTAAATGCAATACTGATTTTACTAATGTAACCACGTATTGGTACATTTGTTCTATACTACTTGATAAATCATGCAATAAGACTTTTAATTTAAATGTTATGGTATGATTTAACAAGTACAGTGTAGTTCAGAACAAATGTACTAGTACATGTGGGGCAGGAGGAGGCGTGGCGGTCCATTGAAGTGAATGGCACCGTAGCCACGCCCTCTGGCCACAATGCGATCGGCCACATGGGAATGCAAGACACATCAATGCCTGCGGTCTGGTCCAAACAAAATAGTGCTTGCAGCATTCCCTTCTATGGACTGCCACGCCCCCTCCTGCCCCACAACATAGTGAGCAGGCCGCAATGCAGTGCCTTCAGGCCAGAATCAGGCCGGAATGCACCATGTCTGGTGTGAACGAGGCCTTATTGTGTTGCATAGTCCTGAGTTTATTGCATTAGTGCATTGACCTGTATATACAGTATATCTATATATCTATTTACACATATACATATATTGTTTTTAGTTTTTAGTTTTGGGGGAAGGTGATGTAGGTGGATATGGAGGTCTGGTTTGGGGAGTGGGGGGAGGGGGGGCAGGTGATGGTGGTGGTTGGGGGAGGGCCCGGCCTAAAGCCGTGTAAGGGGCCCCAAAATTTCTGAAGGCTGCCCTGTGTACACGCAACAGAAGTGAGAGGAAAGTGAGGAAGACAACCCTCTTACATGAATGTCACTGAAACAAGTGTCCCCTTTCAAAGATCCCCCCTCCTATCGTTCCTGTCCTGGTGACAACCCAACACCAGACACAACTCTATTTGAAACAAAAAAAAATGTGGGGCTGTTTTTTTCAAGTATTTCTCTGGCAGCCATTTGATTACGAGCAGGCAAACTATGTCATGCTTTCTACGGGATTTTGCTTCCTTCTAGATGCAGCATTTGAAGATATTAGAATAACTTCATTTGAATCTATTTTTTTCAATATAATTCTCAAATCAATGGACTTCTATCCTTTAGCCTAACCAGCTATGTAATCATGCATGATGTCTGATTATAAATGAATGTGACTGGCAAGCTTAAGGAGATAAACGCTGTAAATGACACTTGATGTTAATTCCTTGTACAAATTTGAAAATTTGAAGAAGATCCCAACAAATCAGACTGTTCAGTTTACCATTCATCATCAACCAAACGTGAAGACCTATTTTAGTATGTCATTAGGAGCTCAGTAGTTATTTTTCTAGTCCGCTAATCCAAATGATCATTTAGGATTTCATGTTATTCAGTTGTGTAAACATTTATACAGCTACAGGGGAGCTCAGCTGCACAACAGACAGGCAGTCAAGCTCGCCGTAGAGGTTGGATGTTAGCCGCCTCTGCGTGCGCTGCCAAACAATTTTTTGTATTTTGCAAATGATCGTTGCACACTTACATAATGTGAATGTGCAGTTTAATGTTATGTTGGTGCCAGTTTTACTTTGAGGCAAAATAATACTGATCAAATGAAGAGAATCCAACCCAGCCAAATGCCAAACCGTAACTCACCAATATGATACCCTAAGGGGGATAATAGTATATTTTATACATCACATAATTTTAGTTATTATTGCAGGATTTATCTTTAGTGGCAAAGAAGCACCAATTAGACATGACTAACAACTGCAAGACTTGTGGCGTTATTAAAGGGAAACTCTAATTTTATTGATGGAAAAACCTGCACATACGGAGAAGAGCCACACTTGTGCCCTTCGTCATAGTGAACAGCGCTGTCCCTACCCTATATGCTGCCTAAGTGTGGGAGGGGGCGGCTGCTGATAGTGCTTCTCATGGGGGGGGCGATTTGCTGATAGCGGTCATCCAGTGGGGGGCAAATGCAGTGGGACATGTGGCAGTGAGAGAAAAGTGCTGTCAGCAACTCTCTGTCCGGCCCTGCCCAACTCATTGGCATTCCACTGTTCTTGCTATAATAAGGAAACAGTACAACCATTTAGGTCATGGTGAGGTCATACAAAAGGAAGCAGAAAGCCCATCTCAAAGGTACTGTGAGATAAAGAAATTGCCTTCCCATAACAGAAGGTATTTACACATCCTCACATCAAGCACAAAGCCCAAAAACAAGGAGCTCAGTCTCTGCTTATCGGTAAGTGGGCAGAGTCATGCAAATTATTCCTTTTTGCCCCTTTTAGCCATCTGTGCATCCAGAACCACTAGTCTATGGCAGAGATAAAGACATAGGGGTCTATTCACGAAGCTGCCGAAGGATCTGGCCGTAGCTTCGGCCGATCCTTCGGCTAGCTTCGGCCCCAGGACCCCTTCGGTTCAGTAGAACCGAAGGGGTGCTGTACTGGCTATTCACAATAGCCTGTACAGCTCCCGATCATGGCCGAGCAGTTCAGCCGAGCCGAAACGGGTACAATGCTAGTTTACTATTGGCTATTGAAAATTGAAATAGCCAATAGTAATGTCCCAATGCTTTTCAATGGGATTTTTTTTTTTTTCTATTCTGACATCGATCGTGTCAGGATAAAGAAAAAGAAAAAAGACACATCAGTGCTTCTCTCCTTGGCCGGGAGCAGGAGGCTCCCAGAGCGCCCGGGAGAGTTTTAGGCTGCCATGGGGGTACGGCTGGGCCGTGAGTGGAACCACTTGGCAGGGGCGGAAAGCCAAAGTCTGAGGTCGTGGTACACAGGGAAAATCCAAAAAGAATAGTCAGGTCCAATCCGGGTCGAGGCAGGCAGCTAGTTTCAGTAACGGAAGGGTAAGCCAAAGGGTCGGTAATCAAGAGTCCAAGCAGAGGTTCAGGAATAAAGACAGGTTCAAGGCACAGGGAGCTGGGAGATCACACCATAGGGATAGAATAACTCAGCAATGAGCCAGGGCTCTGACTGGGCTTTTATACTCAGTGGAGGATTGAGACCACTCCCCGGCTACCGAGGCAACCAGGTAGCCTCTCCATCAGGAGCCAATGGCGAGAGAGGGGCAGAGGGTGTGTGCTGGGAACCTCCCCCAGCAAGGATCACACCTGATACCAGTAACAGGTGCACTACGTGCATGTCCCCGTGCCTGCGCGCGCAGCCTGTCCACCGCGCACGCGTACTTGTCGCGAATGCGTACCCACAATCCTGGTACCAGGGGTCCTGCCAGGAAGGGGAACCCGTGCCCCCCGCCGCACATGGCCACCCCGAGGAGAGGTAAGCCCCCTAGTACCCTGACAACGGCTGAAATTAGCCGTACCAGCCTGAAGTGAATAGCTGAACAGTGTTTGGCTCACTTCACTTCAGATCGATCATTCACTCGGCTGCCCTCGGCAGCTTCGTGAATAGACCCCATAGTTCTACACAGCCAATATTACCAACTTACATACAACTGTTTCAGGCTTCTTAGTTCTCACCAGTGCATGATGTGACTTTAGTGGATCCATGGTGTAGTGAATCCAATGGGGACACTCTCTGTTATCAGACAGGAAGTGAAGGGAAATGTCCCCAACGGGACACAGATGGCAAAAAAACATGACATGACTTATAACCCTCCCTTACTCTATACAAATCTAAAAAAAAATGTTTTGGCTTCAGTTCTTCTTTAAGCTCTCTTGGTACATATTTTATCAAAGATGAAGTACTTCCTAGAGTAAATGTAAAGACCATCCTGGGGATATCAGAAACTATCTTAAACTCTTTGCAAACGTCTGTGAAAGTCCAATTACACGATCAAGGAGATTCAGATCTTTAGAAAACCTGTACAGACTACTGTTGCCAAGGTTGCATGGAAGCAAAAACTATTTCAACAGTTGGCACATATTTTCTGTATATTTTATTAAGCTGTTGAAAACTGCAAAATCAGTCAGCAAGGTAATTTTGAAAAGCCAAACCACAGTCACATATATATATGTAGATGTGCAGTAAAATGGACATTGTACTAACAAGCTCCAGTTTCATAGTCTTTCCTGCAATATCTAGTTGTGTTGGGGGTGTCTAAATATGACTGTGCTGTCCAGTAAGATCAGGGATACTCATTAGTCATTGCAAAGTAAAAGACCTAGTCAGATATGTCCCTCAACTTTTGTGTAATACAAGTCTCTCTGAGGACATTTGTGATAGGGGGTGTGGTTGGTACTCAGCTCTGCCAGCACAGAGCACTTGGGATAAAATCAGGAAGCATCATTTTTGCTGAGATACACTGCATGTCCAAGCAAAATCAGCTGCAACTCTTAACTCATGTCCAGGTACAGCACTATAAGGAAATAAAAAGGTTTTACATTTAGATTTGAATTGGGCTTTAAGAACAATAACTTACATTGACTAGTGCAACACCCCTGCCACCATTGGAAGCCAGCCCTTTATTTGTTCACTGTGATTGTCTGCACAATGATGATGTTGGAAGCCTATCCTACTGCCTCCTAATTTTCAGTGGTTTACCATAAGCCATCAGTGACAGCTCAGTCACAGTTCTGTGGGTGTTGATTGAGTGAACACAGTAATCCATATATGCAGCAGCTGTGCATTAAAACCCACATGTCATGCTGCCACATGTACAGTATATGTAACGCAAATGTAAAGCGTTTAAACACAAGTGGAGTTTTCCTTTAAGTAATACACATTAGTATAAGCCAAAATTAATACGTTACATACATAATACCTTTTAAACCTTAAAATTATTGGATACGGCTTTCATTTGCATTAGAAAGTGGCGCTAATAACCTAAAAATATCCATTTGAAAACTCCACAATTACACCGTGTGCCCAGGGTAGCAGAGTAGCAACAAATTAGCAATAATTCATACTCTTCAAGTAAAAAAGACTCTGCGGTCGGAATCCGCTTTTTTACTCGCTTTCTGAATAGCAAAGCAGCACGATGTAGAAAAGTTGGATTTTTCTAGTGACAGAAGGCATTGTTTTCCTGAAATTTTTATTACCATCCAGAAGTAGCCACAGTCACACACAATATCTGATTATCTCTGTGGCATTCCATTCTTATTCGTCTTTCTTTAACATTATTTTCAGGTAGAAGTAAAATTTGGAGCAGACTGTATTTAGTTCAGCAATCATTCTCTGCCGTGCGCTTTCTATACATTCAAGGTGGCCAGTAAACAACCGAATGAAATGCCACTGCAAGCATTTGTGTGACCTATATTGGAGTGGGAAGAAATGTATTTGTGTGGTGACGTAGAGTAGAATATAACAATGATGCCACCCTGTTCTCCATAGTTATGTGAATACTTTTTTTTAGAATAGGTCTATTTTTCAAGGTATTCTTGCAAAAGTTAAACTAATGAAAACTGGCAGAGCTGCCAAAGATAAACATGTAGAGAAGTGAGCCACCTCCACCAGCCCTGAATTCATCAATGTGGCTGTGTTCTTGGGATTGGATGAATGTAGACTACCCTGCGCTGAGCTTTGTTCTTTGGAATCGAGCAGGTTTTATTTTATCATTCATTTATTTCTCATGACTGCGGCAGAATGAAGTTGTCAAGATTATTATGAGCGAAGGAAATGTGTATCCTTCTGTGAACCTGCCTGAACCCTTTGAAGTTGAGTAACGGGAAGTTCTAGCACAGCATCACTTTGATTTTATGCAAACGAAATAGGTGGATTGGAGGACAGAAAACAGGCTGAGAAGATTAGGTGCTGCTGCGGGCCAGATTTACCAAAGGGTCAAAATAAGTAAAATAATAATAATTAAAGAGCCCCTGTGTTTACTTCAAACAAGTGCATGATAGGATGGAAGTGAACACAAATTTGGCCCTATAGGCCCTTTGAGCGTTTATGTCTGCCTGTCAGTCTGATTGTTTGTACATACACACAAAATTCATTGTTTAATATGTTCTCAGTATCTCTCTAAATTAAACTTGTCATAAACCTGGTAAATTGAAACTGAGCACATGAAGAAAATGCATGAAAAAGTTATATAGAGACTCAAGTCTCTCTACTAGTCAGTGATGCCAAGAAGGATACTACAGGCTTGGGAAGGTTGGGACTATCTAAACTTTTACAGGAAAAATCAAAATATGCATTTACCTTCAACTCCCTGTCTCTGGATCTACTCATTCATTTTACGTGCTTTTCACTAAAGAAATCCTCTGCGTATGTATTTTGCTCAATTTTAAATTACCTACCTTTGGAGTCAGTTTAATTTGAAAGATATCAGTAGTTTTTAATGTGTTTATATATGCCATTAGACATTTGGGGGTGACAAAACTGTTGTGAAGATTAGTGCTCCCTTTCTAATCGGGGGGGGG
>NW_017307608.1:142988-160164 GCF_000935625.1 Nanorana parkeri
GGGGGGGGTATTAACTAGAAAGCATTGGGTCCAAAAATTTTAATGGGTTTCAGCAGTGGCATGTGACCAATAATGCAGGTGGTCAGAGGTGGGTGGCCTGTATTTCACCTCTGTACAGCTCCTATCTATACCCATTAATGCTGGTGGTGACTGTATTTGAACACTTGCAAGTTGTAGACAGACAGTCTGAATAGCTCACTCTTTGGACGATGTGTACAAGCAAGGCTACTGGGAGACTCAGCTTCCTACTTCTCACAACTTTCTGTGATGGGAAAGAGGGAGACCCTTTAGCACAACATGTTTAGGTAAATGGCACATCTTCTGCCATGCCCCCCAGTTTATAAGCAAAAAATTATTGGCTAAACCCACAAGTGCTTTTTTCATAGGTATGTTTTCTTTATACTGGCTTTCGAAAATAATAAAGTGATAATAAAAAAGGTCTACGTGAAACGTTTAGTGAAGTGTAACAATTTTGGTAGTTAAGTATTGCATTTATTGTAGAGGTCTACATATCTGTCCAAAAAGAGGGACAACTGAGGAGGAAAGAGGGACAGAGAGATTTGGGTACTAAAGAGGAACAGTATCTCATCAAATGAGGGGCAGTTCGGAGAAATATATAAGCGACTAGTACGCTGAGCACAACAGAAGAGGATCTCCTCTTTCACAACCAGCCAAAACTTTGCTGGCTTTGGCAGGTGGGTCAATTTATGGAAAAGTAGTCTGCACCTCTCAAACCCCAAGCCAGCAATCAGAGTGATCTTTCAGTGCCAACATAAAAATAATGACTGTAGTAAGTGAGACATTGTTTATACACTGTAGTTTTATACATGGGGTAGGCAGCCCTTCAGTAGCCACATGGAGCCTGTAGTGTAGAATGCTCTCTGTTCCTCACCTCTCCACTTGTTTGATGTTTCTATCCAGTAAGATCCCTTAAGTACCTGGTAAGCATACGCAGTGGTCACCAAAGAATACTACCACTAGGGATGTCCAGATACCAAGAATCGTACTTGGTGCAAGTACAAGTACAAGTACTGATAATGTTCCAGCTCCAAGACTAGACCAAGTACAAACCAGACCAAGTACAAGTACTGATACTTGTCCAAGTACTCACAGATACCAATTGCTGATACATTTTTGTTCATTTTCATTTGATAGTTTTCTTAAAACACTACAAACTAATGATTTTAGGTACAGTGGTGGAGCGCCAGGGCCCAGTGACAGCTGCAACCTCTGCAACCCTGGTGGTTTGCATGAAAATTACAAGTATCGGCACTACCGTAGTATCTGAACATCGTAGTATCTGAATTGGTATCTGAACATCCCTAATATTCTGCTCCATTCTATCATTGTTGATAGAAACATGAACTGCCATTGCTGACCTTCTTAGAGAAGGTCAGAAAGTCCTTATCCACATACTTTTTCCAGGCATTGAAGTGAATGGGCCAGCATTACACCCAGGTAACTAGCATCTCCAGAATAACAAGTCAGCAATGGCATCCTCTAGTCAGGAAAGATATTGAGGCCGGTACAGGCAATCTATTCTGAGTATTTTGTGATTGGTTAGCACATTAATAGATGCTCATTTACCCCTTTGCCACAAAACTGTTAACAGCTGATGCATAAGGTTCCAAACTATATACAGTTTTATGTAAAGGTTTATATAAGGGTTTTCCTGTAATATAAGTCATGACTTTCCTTTCCTCATCCAATGCCATTTAAGCCATGAAAATAAGGGTCCCGTAAAAAATCAAACAATATGCTCTTCATACCAAGCACAGAGTGGCAACTTTTGTTCTTGCCATAAGTCCTTTCATCTGAGAAAGACAAAGGTAAAACAAATGTCTTCTTCCTGCGGTCATTTATTAAGGACAGGGAGATCAATGCTGAAATGGCTCATAAGCACGATGATATCAGTAAATACTTAAAGCTTCGCTACAAATCATTGATGCAACTGTGTGTTTGTGAGCGTGCCGGTGTCATTACTCAGAAAAATGAATTACAATAACTCAAACGGGCATCATTTCTCATTTTCCTTTTTTTAATTCTTTTTTTTACTTTCTATTTGCTCTGACGCATCTTAAATCAATCGTATTTTGTCACTGTTCTTATTTCTTTCCTGCCTTTTCCACTGCTCTGTTTATTATGATCTCCATGAGATGTCTGTGATAGAAGAGTTATCACTATGAATGTTTTTAGGAGTGTCCTCCATGGCTAGAGCAGTTTGTGTCTTGTGGTAATACAGGCAGTCCCCGAGTTACAAACACCCGACTTACGTAATACATATAACTCCTACTAACAAACAGAGGCTATTACTGTACAGCAGGGGATCCCAGGCTGCAGCCAAAGTGTACCGCGCAGCATTTTAGTAGTTGTAATGCTACCGTGCTCGTGCCGAGGAGTGCCCACCTTTTTGGGTCTGGTTCGTAGTACTTTATGTATATTACAGGAAGTTGGCTCTTGTTAGACGTGCAGACGAGGGGTGCCCGCCTCTTCTTCCGGGTCACTGTGAGGTTTTTACTTGTATCCTCATTAGAAAGATTTAATCTCACTTTCTTTCCTTGAGACAACAGGAAGGGAGAGGAAATCTACCCCTAGGAAGGGAAATTCACTCCTGTAAGAGTAATCATGGGAAAATGGTGTCTCCACAGCTTTATCACCAATCCTTGCTTCCACGACAACCCAAAATTTTCAAAATCCAATTGTCACAGGGACAGAAAGTGAGGTGAAATCTTCTGAACAGGGGCACACACAGCAAAACAAATGTTACAGGGAGTTTACCCTTCCCAATGCTATCCAAAACTAAAAATAATTTTTGGGCTAGAGTTGCACTTAAAAATGTATCTGTTCCAACTTACATACAAGTTCAACTTAAGAACAAACCTACAGACCCTATCTTGTTCGTAACCCGGGGACTTCCTGTACTGTAATCTCAGCACTCGCAGTAGGGGAGGCTGGTGTTAGATGTCACCTACTCTTACCCTGTTCCATCCTCTGCATACCAGGCCCAGACTTACCATTAGCCACAATGGGTGAGTGCCTATAGAATAGATGAATGAAGTAAAGAGTAGAAATACTCTTTACTTACGTCATCCCAGGGCTGGCGTTTGGGTCGGGGTACTGAGAAATAGCCCATGGCCCACACATTCTTAAAGGACATGTAGCACTCACCCCCGAAGGAGCCGCTGAGTATGAAATGGGTTCTCCTACCTGTTTGTCTAGCCACCTGTCCCCTTTGTTCAGCAACAGCACACCAACACTCACGGACAGAATGGACTCGAGTCTCAGGGTCTTTTGGGGTATTTATTTGCAAAGGTCAACAGGAGAGAGAGGGTTTAGGATCTGTAGGATGCCCTTGGAAATGCTTTCTCCCTTAGCAACAGCTAAAGTCAGTAGTATCGTGGCCCTATCAGAGCGACCAATAAATGAACAGTACAGCGTAAGCCAGGATAGTCCAGGACTTTGAGAGGAAGGGACTATCTCTGGATTCAGGTAGCAACAACTGGCTTCTTCTATAGCGATCACCTGGGAATAGGGTGAGGGGTCTCTTACAGGGTCCAGACAGTAGCTCTCATCAGCTCCTCTGCGACACTCTTCGATAAGACGACTCCACCTCCAGCCCAGCTTCCATCAGGTCTCCTTGCAGCCATAATGGAAATCTCTGGGCCCTCAGCATCTGCCACCTGCTGAGGTGCATGCCAGATATCCAGTGGTGTATTCTAGTTCCAGGTGCCCAACACCTGCCACGTGTGTGGGCCCAGCAAAGTATCAGTGTATCCTAGGCCCCCAGTCCCCCTCAGCACCTGCCATGTGCTGAGGCCCAGGCCAGTTTCTTGCATCACATAGGCCTCCTCCTGTGGAGAGGTCCTAGGAGGGAAAGAGACCTTTGCACAGTGTCCCCAGACCTTTTATTACCTGCCCTCAACCATGCCTCTGAGTCATCCTACTCAGGGATTGGGTAGGGTCAGGTGCATAGTCATAATCTGAGGATGGATCCTCCCTCACTGTATGCCAAGGCTCCCTTTTCCTCAGCAACAGGAGGAGCAATCAATCCAGCAGATTCAGGGACACAATTCAGGTAGCAACAACTGGCTTCTTCTATAGCGATCACCTGGGAATAGGGTGAGGGGTCTCTTACAGGGTCCAGACAGTAGCTCTCATCAGCTCCTCTGCGACACTCTTCGATAAGACGACTCCACCTCCAGCCCAGCTTCCATCAGGTCTCCTTGCAGCCATAATGGAAATCTCTGGGCCCTCAGCATCTGCCACCTGCTGAGGTGCATGCCAGATATCCAGTGGTGTATTCTAGTTCCAGGTGCCCAACACCTGCCACGTGTGTGGGCCCAGCAAAGTATCAGTGTATCCTAGGCCCCCAGTCCCCCTCAGCACCTGCCATGTGCTGAGGCCCAGGCCAGTTTCTTGCATCACATAGGCCTCCTCCTGTGGAGAGGTCCTAGGAGGGAAAGAGACCTTTGCACAGTGTCCCCAGACCTTTTATTACCTGCCCTCAACCATGCCTCTGAGTCATCCTACTCAGGGATTGGGTAGGGTCAGGTGCATAGTCATAATCTGAGGATGGATCCTCCCTCACTGTATGCCAAGGCTCCCTTTTCCTCATCAACAGGAGGAGCAATCAATCCAGCAGATTCAGGGACACTCATAGAATGCAGAGCTCTGTATAATCAGTATCTAGACTGGTTACAGTCCAGGTATCTCTAAATTGAATAGCGACATTTTAGAGGGCGCTACAGACCCAAAGAGCTTCCCGTCTGCCCTCAATCTTCCCCCCACATTACATTGCATTACAGCATTACATCAGCAGTATCATATCCTCCAGCATGACCCACCCCATAGGGAAAAAACACTCTGATCCTGAATTAACGGTAAACAAAAATACAAGCAATCAGTGCCATATGAACTGGGTTGTGTTGGAGAGCATACAGTATTCAGTCAAGGTGGCCCCTTTTTGACTCTTGTCAAGGGCCCCAATGTGTCTAAAGCTAGCTCAGAGCCATCCCAAAGGTACAGTATATTAAAGACAAAACACAAAGTGAGACTGAAAGGTAGCTCTGTGCCCTCACTTCCACAAGATACGATTCACCATGAACAAGGTCAGCATTGAGAGGAACAGGGGAGTGAAATGCAGGAAATGGGTGGAGCTTTGTGTGACAACGAATCATGGGGAAAATGAAGGATGCTGGCCAGAATGTTCAGATCTGTCTGCTGCCTAACAAATCACAGCTTGCAAATAGCCTTTGGAAGCTCTGGGTAGGACATACGATGTGATGGGTGTATTGTTGAGTGTATAGGAGTGCATGGTGGAGTGTGTTTTATATATTAGGGCGAATAGTGGGGTGTCCTTTGTATATTAGGTGAATAGTTGGGTGTCTTCTTTTTACACTGAGCATTACACAGCATACTGCAGATTGTTCCATTCTGTACACTGTACAGTACATTACATACTCCACACTGCTCCATTCTGTACACTGTACAGTACATTACATACTCCACACTGCTCCATTCTGTACACTGTACAGTACATTACATACTCCACACTGCTCCATTCTGTACAATGTTCAGTACATTACGTACATTACTTTCAAATTAACATGCAGGGCTGGTTCTAGAGTATTTTGCGCCCTAGGCAAGACCAGCCCCATTCTCCTGCCAGATAGCTTCCGCATGCAACAGGTAGATTAATTTTTATTTAAAATAGAGGATAGCAAACTGTTGCCTCTCAGTTTCGCTCCTCTTCTTAGTGGGCAGGTGCAATAGCCAGCCTGCTATATGCTTTTGCAATATGAAATAGATGGGAGGGGGCACGCTGTGGGGGGGCATGAGTGTTTGAGGCTACGCCCTGGGCAGTAGTGCACCCTAGGCTGCTGCCTAGTTTGCCTAGTGGTAGCATCGGCCCTGGTAACATGAGAAATGTTCTTTATATACAGCAAGAGCACTTTCTAGCAGAGGGTTGTTGTGTTGGATGTTCAATGCTGTGTGCCTGCCAGTGATAGAAATCCATCCCCATGCATAGCCCAATACAAGCAGCACCATATTATTACCACGTGTACAAGCTTCAGGTAAATCATTCATTGCTAACCTTCTGCTGAAAATACCAGCTGCCTGGCTGTCTCAGACCCCCAAATAAGTGCACAGCCTGTGAAGTCACAACTTCTAATTTGTAAGCTTGTCTCAGGTCAGTGTCTCTGACAGTGAGGCCTGTGGAACAGCATAACCTGCCAGGCTTTTTCAGAAGAAGTCAGCAGTGGTTTCTTGAATAATTTGCTCATGGCAGGTTGCCGTTTAAAAATGGAGCTGATGTCATAGACCTTGGAGGATACACGCATCCTGTTACCCATAGAAACCAGCTAGGGTTTAATTGTTCACATATAACAAGCAATTTGGTCATCTTGAGCACTAATTCTACTTTTGCTTTTATATGTATAATCTCATCTCTGACTCAATGGTGTCTTGTGAATACCTTTTATAATATTGTATTATGCACAGACAGATTCATATTTCACTTTTCTGTTCTCGGTAAAATGTCTTTATCTGTTGTGTACTGTGAAAAGATACACTGTACATTATAAAAGCTCAGATTCTGGAAATAGTCATTCTACTTTGAGTACGTTTCTTTGTAATACATTCAGTATAAATAGATGACAATGTTCTACTTCATAATTGTGTTGTTGCCTCCTGTACCTTCTCTCTGGCATAGATTTGCCCACTTTTCCCCTTTTGTCTATAAAACAATCTAATTATCTGTTAGGAGTTTGAGATGATTTATTTATAAACTACAGTCATGTGCTTTCCCCAAATTTTGATTGCATGTAGCATGGCTTGTTTGTTAGCTGTTGCTATAGGTGTGCACACTTGACAGTTACTGTAGAAATGCATTGTAGTACAGATGCGGTGTGTTCCAGAGCGGCAGCTGCTGGAACGCACAGCAATCGCTCACAAATCTTCCCCCTTCGTTCTGGGGTGGGAGGGGGTGTAGCACTGCATTGAAGTCAATGGCATGACAGCCATGCCCCCTGCCCGCAGTGCGATCAGACGCATGGCAAAACATTGCCAGTGTTCCGGTCCACGGTGAACGCAAAAGATAGAGCATGCAGCATTTTTTGCGTTTGCAGTGGACCGGAATGCAGACAATGTTTTGCCACACATCCGATCGCACTGCGGGTGGGGCTATTAACTTCAATGCACCGCCACGCCCCCTCTCACCCCAGAACGAAGGGTTATGTGGGTGATTGCTATGCGTTCCAGCAGCTGCTGCTCTGGAACGCACCACAATTGGTGTGAATGGGCCCTTTGAAGCCTGGCGTTTAGTTATGAGATACTGACCTGGAACAAGAATGCAGAGAGAATTATCGCAGACTTCCTACACACTTTTCCTGGCATAGTGATTCAGAAAGAGAAGGTTCCATATTTCATGTATTAGAGGTTAACTTTAGAGAAAATTGTTATTAACCTTTACAGTGGGGCTATCCCCGCACTGCAAGGGTTAAGTGCTCGTTTTGGTCTAGGAAGGAAAATAAAGTTATACTTACCTCCTCCTCTGGCTTGCTCTCAGACCGGTCCCTTCAGCTTTGCTCCCCATCTGTGAGTCATCACATCCTATACACAGTGTATAAAACACAAGGACACCAAGGGACATACCATCGCTGGAATGGAGGAGACAGGCAGAAGGGAGTTCTGTAAGTGCTCCGAGATTCGGGTGAGTATACCTTTGTTTTTTTTCCTCCTTAAACCAAAAATGAGCATTTCCTTAAAGTAAACTTCTAATAAAGGAAATATGGAACTGCCTCTTTCTGAATCACTATCCTAGGAAAAGTCTTAGATAATTCTCTCTGCATTCTTGTTTCAGGTCAGTATCTTTTAATTGAACTCCAGGCTTTAAGTCCCACAATTTAAGTCCCACAATGCATTTCTACAGCAGCTGTCAAATATGCACAACTATTTAATATAATACAAATATAAACAAATATTGTCTAAATCTGAGATACTAATCTGAGCATACTTATTGAATCTTGGTTTCCTTCATGTACTTCTTTACATCTGTGCAATAATCCATTGTAAAACATTGCCACTGTGTAGGAGCTTTCTGTAACATAGACCAATCACTGCTGCTCTCTCTCTCCTACAGGGTGACTGGTCTTGTATCCGCCCCCTTCTGTAGCTTTTTGAAGGCAGCCTGTAGTGGGTGGGGCCTGTTGGGTCCCTCCCACAGCTTTGCTCTGCGTACGCTATGTATAGCTCGGCGAGGATGTCACTGTTACCCTTATTTACTGTACGTTGTGAAGTATATTTTAGGTACTATCTGGGTTTGCAAAGGCATTAGGTACAGACAAAGTGTATTTATTTGCTTTGTGACTGAAGAATATATTTAAAGCCCAACTCCAGGAAAATTAAATGTTTTACCTTATGACCCTGCACTAGAAGGTTTAACTGTTATTCTATGTTCAGGGGAAAGGGAAAAGCTGTTTTCCTGTCCCCCGGCTATATACGAACAGTTAACCCTTGCAGTGTAGGGGCAGCATTAAGGTAAAGCTTTTCCCCACTACAAGGAAAGACTTCTCAAGTTGGGCTTTAAGTATAATTTTATTATGGCCAGACTTTAAATTATTCAAGCAAGAATGTCAGCCTAACGGCCAGGAAAAAATGCCTTTTTAAAAGGAGCGGTCAGCAATGGCAGCCTCCATGTTTCTCTCATGACAAGTTGTCTTTAGGACGCACAGGCACAGGCTTTAGTTCGTATACAGCAGTTTGCAAGGCATTTGCAAGGCTTTCAACAAGCTTTTAACAGTTTCAAGTCTTTAATGCACCCTTCTAATATAATCTGTGTTTAATAAACCCAAACTGGAGCGGAAGTGCTGGCTGCCACTTTTAACAAGCTTCTGGCAGGCATGGTCATTTCCTATTTTTATTAAGAGGATACTCACATAAACGGAGCTATGGCATGTGTTACGTCCAGTGCTGTCCATGGTGCTGAAGGCACCGCAGGCACTTAAAGTGTACCTTCAGCCCCTTTTACTGAAAATCACATCAGCATGCAGCTCTGCACGTTGATTTTAAATCATCTTCCATTCATTAGTTAAACAAACTTGTTTTTCATTTACTTACAAATAGAGTTTATCTATTTCCTGGTCCAGTTCTGGGACAAATGACGTAAGTGTCAAACCGTTGCATGTTGGGAAGGTTACATCAGCAGAGCATTGCTGTGAAATCTCCACTGTAATCTCATGAGATATCAGAGAAAGATGTGCATGGTCACATGTCCTAGTCACATGTGCCAGATGTCAAGGCACATCTGGCACATCTGGCAGAGTAAATGAAGATCTAGTAATCTGCCCTTAGTAAACATGGCCACTGCCAGAAGACTGGGGAAGGAAAGTGAAATAAGGCATGCAAAGAATACAGCGCTGGCAATTATCTAGAAGTATCTGTTTGTAGATTGTCATACTAAACATTTCAAAAGGTGTGTTTGTTTTTATTTTAAAGATATAGGTAAAGGTCTGCTTTAAGCATATAATGTACTTTCAATTCCATTAACTCCATGCCAGTCCATTCTGCCATTGGCAGCAAAGTCCTTTGTAAAAGCTACAGGTTGCTAGAGCCATAGCATAGGCACGCTCCCAATGTGACAGTGATGATTATTAACATAGAATGTGCCTCCTTCTCCTCCATACTCAAAGGTATCGGGTATTATCTCCGGTTCCCAGTGCTTAACTGAGACAGTATATGTGAGGGGTGCTGGGAGGTTAAAGCAAACTTGTTTCTTTGGCCTGAATAGGCAGAGCACAGGTTTGCTTTAAGTCAATGTCACTTTCTTCTGGTGCTAACAGGTGAAAAGCTAAAACAATCTTAACACCCATAATTCGTTTTTTCACCTAGAATTAACGGTAAACAAAAATACAAGCAATCAGTGCCATATGAACTGGGTTGTGTTGGAGAGCATACAGTATTCAGTCAAGGTGGCCCCTTTTTGACTCTTGTCAAGGGCCCCAATGTGTCTAAAGCTAGCTCAGAGCCATCCCAAAGGTACAGTATATTAAAGACAAAACACAAAGTGAGACTGAAAGGTAGCTCTGTGCCCTCACTTCCACAAGATACGATTCACCATGAACAAGGTCAGCATTGAGAGGAACAGGGGAGTGAAATGCAGGAAATGGGTGGAGCTTTGTGTGACAACTAATCATGGGGAAAATGAAGGATGCTGGCCAGAATGTTCAGATCTGTCTGCTGCCTAACAAATCACAGCTTGCAAATAGCCTTTGGAAGCTCTGGGTAGGACATACGATGTGATGGGTGTATTGTTGAGTGTATAGGAGTGCATGGTGGAGTGTGTTTTATATATTAGGGCGAATAGTGGGGTGTCCTTTGTATATTAGGTGAATAGTTGGGTGTCTTCTTTTTACACTGAGCATTACACAGCATACTGCAGATTGTTCCATTCTGTACACTGTACAGTACATTACATACTCCACACTGCTCCATTCTGTACACTGTACAGTACATTACATACTCCACACTGCTCCATTCTGTACAATGTTCAGTACATTACGTACATTACTTTCAAATTAACATGCAGGGCTGGTTCTAGAGTATTTTGCGCCCTAGGCAAGACCAGCCCCATTCTCCTGCCAGATAGCTTCCGCATGCAACAGGTAGATTAATTTTTATTTAAAATAGAGGATAGCAAACTGTTGCCTCTCAGTTTCGCTCCTCTTCTTAGTGGGCAGGTGCAATAGCCAGCCTGCTATATGCTTTTGCAATATGAAATAGATGGGAGGGGGCACGCTGTGGGGGGGCATGAGTGTTTGAGGCTACGCCCTGGGCAGTAGTGCACCCTAGGCTGCTGCCTAGTTTGCCTAGTGGTAGCATCGGCCCTGGTAACATGAGAAATGTTCTTTATATACAGCAAGAGCACTTTCTAGCAGAGGGTTGTTGTGTTGGATGTTCAATGCTGTGTGCCTGCCAGTGATAGAAATCCATCCCCATGCATAGCCCAATACAAGCAGCACCATATTATTACCACGTGTACAAGCTTCAGGTAAATCATTCATTGCTAACCTTCTGCTGAAAATACCAGCTGCCTGGCTGTCTCAGACCCCCAAATAAGTGCACAGCCTGTGAAGTCACAACTTCTAATTTGTAAGCTTGTCTCAGGTCAGTGTCTCTGACAGTGAGGCCTGTGGAACAGCATAACCTGCCAGGCTTTTTCAGAAGAAGTCAGCAGTGGTTTCTTGAATAATTTGCTCATGGCAGGTTGCCGTTTAAAAATGGAGCTGATGTCATAGACCTTGGAGGATACACGCATCCTGTTACCCATAGAAACCAGCTAGGGTTTAATTGTTCACATATAACAAGCAATTTGGTCATCTTGAGCACTAATTCTACTTTTGCTTTTATATGTATAATCTCATCTCTGACTCAATGGTGTCTTGTGAATACCTTTTATAATATTGTATTATGCACAGACAGATTCATATTTCACTTTTCTGTTCTCGGTAAAATGTCTTTATCTGTTGTGTACTGTGAAAAGATACACTGTACATTATAAAAGCTCAGATTCTGGAAATAGTCATTCTACTTTGAGTACGTTTCTTTGTAATACATTCAGTATAAATAGATGACAATGTTCTACTTCATAATTGTGTTGTTGCCTCCTGTACCTTCTCTCTGGCATAGATTTGCCCACTTTTCCCCTTTTGTCTATAAAACAATCTAATTATCTGTTAGGAGTTTGAGATGATTTATTTATAAACTACAGTCATGTGCTTTCCCCAAATTTTGATTGCATGTAGCATGGCTTGTTTGTTAGCTGTTGCTATAGGTGTGCACACTTGACAGTTACTGTAGAAATGCATTGTAGTACAGATGCGGTGTGTTCCAGAGCGGCAGCTGCTGGAACGCACAGCAATCGCTCACAAATCTTCCCCCTTCGTTCTGGGGTGGGAGGGGGTGTAGCACTGCATTGAAGTCAATGGCATGACAGCCATGCCCCCTGCCCGCAGTGCGATCAGACGCATGGCAAAACATTGCCAGTGTTCCGGTCCACGGTGAACGCAAAAGATAGAGCATGCAGCATTTTTTGCGTTTGCAGTGGACCGGAATGCAGACAATGTTTTGCCACACATCCGATCGCACTGCGGGTGGGGCTATTAACTTCAATGCACCGCCACGCCCCCTCTCACCCCAGAACGAAGGGTTATGTGGGTGATTGCTATGCGTTCCAGCAGCTGCTGCTCTGGAACGCACCACAATTGGTGTGAATGGGCCCTTTGAAGCCTGGCGTTTAGTTATGAGATACTGACCTGGAACAAGAATGCAGAGAGAATTATCGCAGACTTCCTACACACTTTTCCTGGCATAGTGATTCAGAAAGAGAAGGTTCCATATTTCATGTATTAGAGGTTAACTTTAGAGAAAATTGTTATTAACCTTTACAGTGGGGCTATCCCCGCACTGCAAGGGTTAAGTGCTCGTTTTGGTCTAGGAAGGAAAATAAAGTTATACTTACCTCCTCCTCTGGCTTGCTCTCAGACCGGTCCCTTCAGCTTTGCTCCCCATCTGTGAGTCATCACATCCTATACACAGTGTATAAAACACAAGGACACCAAGGGACATACCATCGCTGGAATGGAGGAGACAGGCAGAAGGGAGTTCTGTAAGTGCTCCGAGATTCGGGTGAGTATACCTTTGTTTTTTTTCCTCCTTAAACCAAAAATGAGCATTTCCTTAAAGTAAACTTCTAATAAAGGAAATATGGAACTGCCTCTTTCTGAATCACTATCCTAGGAAAAGTCTTAGATAATTCTCTCTGCATTCTTGTTTCAGGTCAGTATCTTTTAATTGAACTCCAGGCTTTAAGTCCCACAATTTAAGTCCCACAATGCATTTCTACAGCAGCTGTCAAATATGCACAACTATTTAATATAATACAAATATAAACAAATATTGTCTAAATCTGAGATACTAATCTGAGCATACTTATTGAATCTTGGTTTCCTTCATGTACTTCTTTACATCTGTGCAATAATCCATTGTAAAACATTGCCACTGTGTAGGAGCTTTCTGTAACATAGACCAATCACTGCTGCTCTCTCTCTCCTACAGGGTGACTGGTCTTGTATCCGCCCCCTTCTGTAGCTTTTTGAAGGCAGCCTGTAGTGGGTGGGGCCTGTTGGGTCCCTCCCACAGCTTTGCTCTGCGTACGCTATGTATAGCTCGGCGAGGATGTCACTGTTACCCTTATTTACTGTACGTTGTGAAGTATATTTTAGGTACTATCTGGGTTTGCAAAGGCATTAGGTACAGACAAAGTGTATTTATTTGCTTTGTGACTGAAGAATATATTTAAAGCCCAACTCCAGGAAAATTAAATGTTTTACCTTATGACCCTGCACTAGAAGGTTTAACTGTTATTCTATGTTCAGGGGAAAGGGAAAAGCTGTTTTCCTGTCCCCCGGCTATATACGAACAGTTAACCCTTGCAGTGTAGGGGCAGCATTAAGGTAAAGCTTTTCCCCACTACAAGGAAAGACTTCTCAAGTTGGGCTTTAAGTATAATTTTATTATGGCCAGACTTTAAATTATTCAAGCAAGAATGTCAGCCTAACGGCCAGGAAAAAATGCCTTTTTAAAAGGAGCGGTCAGCAATGGCAGCCTCCATGTTTCTCTCATGACAAGTTGTCTTTAGGACGCACAGGCACAGGCTTTAGTTCGTATACAGCAGTTTGCAAGGCATTTGCAAGGCTTTCAACAAGCTTTTAACAGTTTCAAGTCTTTAATGCACCCTTCTAATATAATCTGTGTTTAATAAACCCAAACTGGAGCGGAAGTGCTGGCTGCCACTTTTAACAAGCTTCTGGCAGGCATGGTCATTTCCTATTTTTATTAAGAGGATACTCACATAAACGGAGCTATGGCATGTGTTACGTCCAGTGCTGTCCATGGTGCTGAAGGCACCGCAGGCACTTAAAGTGTACCTTCAGCCCCTTTTACTGAAAATCACATCAGCATGCAGCTCTGCACGTTGATTTTAAATCATCTTCCATTCATTAGTTAAACAAACTTGTTTTTCATTTACTTACAAATAGAGTTTATCTATTTCCTGGTCCAGTTCTGGGACAAATGACGTAAGTGTCAAACCGTTGCATGTTGGGAAGGTTACATCAGCAGAGCATTGCTGTGAAATCTCCACTGTAATCTCATGAGATATCAGAGAAAGATGTGCATGGTCACATGTCCTAGTCACATGTGCCAGATGTCAAGGCACATCTGGCACATCTGGCAGAGTAAATGAAGATCTAGTAATCTGCCCTTAGTAAACATGGCCACTGCCAGAAGACTGGGGAAGGAAAGTGAAATAAGGCATGCAAAGAATACAGCGCTGGCAATTATCTAGAAGTATCTGTTTGTAGATTGTCATACTAAACATTTCAAAAGGTGTGTTTGTTTTTATTTTAAAGATATAGGTAAAGGTCTGCTTTAAGCATATAATGTACTTTCAATTCCATTAACTCCATGCCAGTCCATTCTGCCATTGGCAGCAAAGTCCTTTGTAAAAGCTACAGGTTGCTAGAGCCATAGCATAGGCACGCTCCCAATGTGACAGTGATGATTATTAACATAGAATGTGCCTCCTTCTCCTCCATACTCAAAGGTATCGGGTATTATCTCCGGTTCCCAGTGCTTAACTGAGACAGTATATGTGAGGGGTGCTGGGAGGTTAAAGCAAACTTGTTTCTTTGGCCTGAATAGGCAGAGCACAGGTTTGCTTTAAGTCAATGTCACTTTCTTCTGGTGCTAACAGGTGAAAAGCTAAAACAATCTTAACACCCATAATTCGTTTTTTCACCTAGCAATGAAGCTTCTTCCATCAACTTTTTCTTTGAAAAATCCAGGTGTTAAAACACCGAAAACTTCTCTCTCCTTGATAAAGAGCTATATGATGTCACAGCTTCATGCATCAGGACCCGCAAGGGAAAAGAGAAAAGGAATTTTACAAAACATTGGAGAAACTATAGGGATTAAATGGCTGAAAAATGAAGTTTTCCTTTAATGGTTGCTAGCAAATGAACTTAACATGAAAACAAGTGTCTGTATTACATTAAACCAACATTTACACTATTGTTCTCCTTTTTTCCTTCTCAGCTCCTTCACTAATTGGCATGGTGAGAAAAGACTGGGCATCTCAAAGCAGCATTGCTCTCTCGTGGCAAGAGCCAGACTATCCTAATGGGGTCATTCTGGACTACGAGATCAAATACTATGAGAAAGTAGGTCTTGCTCAGCATTCCTGGAAAAACGCTTAAGATGCAAGTAGTGCTTTCTTTCTGACTATGTTATAAAATGTTATTCTTTCTGTGCCTTATTTTCTCATTCAGTATTTTATTAAAGGTAAAAATGACAATTTGTTCCAAGCTGCTGTATTTGTATGTATGTACAGCAAAATGCTTTACACATTCATATTGCAATCTTTCTGTCTTTTTTATGAATATTAACTAGAAATCCTTTCTTTAAAGGGCACCTGTCATTTTTAACATCAGCGTCAAGTTAGCACATAAGTACGAATGATGGTTGGACCTTTTATCCATAAGTGCTAGACCAAGCACTTGCCTTATACTGTTTGTACAGAAGGGCGAAATGTCCACTCGCACTGCAGCGTGACAGGGAACATGACAGCATTTTGGAAAAAGCATGTTGGGCTTACAATGCAATTTTTCGACAATGTAAAATGAAGGGAACAATAAAAGAACTAGACAGCAAAGGATATATAAATAACTAGCAATCATGAGAAGCCTATTAGTTTGCCACCCTAAAAAATGAACTGAACCTTTGGATTCGAGATTGTGGCTGATTTACTAATTTGTAGTCCAATTCAATAGCCAGCAAATATCCAATTAACTGGTTGATCTGTAAGTTGCCACACATGCACTCAGGGGAACCAGTAAAGGGGTCTTTCTGGCCCCATTACCGTTCCACTAGCTCAGTAATAATAAAAAACAACACATGCAATGAATATAAATGTTGGATTTGAAAACAACCTCACTTCCTGCCCTCTTCTGTATAAAAAAGGGTAAAATTCCAAAGGGTTCTTTTTCCTTTCCTGGATTTGTTGATTTGTAAGAAGTCCCGTCAAATGTAAAATGTTAGGGAGCATAGTGCCGCCACTGGTATTCTGGAACTTTCTGCTGCAGAATGACTGAATTTCACTGAGAATAATAGTAGTAACTGGATTCCCATAGTTCCCATGCAGCCATTTTTTATTTTGTTTCGGATATGTAATAGAAAGTGCTGTGGTATGTTACACATAATCCTTCCAAAGTCCATACCATTCTCAGGGCTCAGGGTGGTGGCTTGTCAGCACTGGCTGATGTTTGCAAAAAGAGGTTTACCCCACCCCCTGGCCCTGCAGAGCATACACACAACCCTCAAGTCATTCGGTGCCAGCCTATATACTTTGTTGGTATTGTAAAGATAAGTGATGATATTATCTCGTGGCAAAAACATGATTAAAAATCATATTCAATATATGATTACTTTATGTATTCAGGTTTCACAGAAAAATAAAGTCAATATATACGCATGCATTTCAGTTTGATATGTCTGTTAATAAACACCACCAGAACATCTATCATCATCTATCTACACAGAATCTGTGTGGGCATGATGGATAGATAGATAGATAGATAGATAGATAGATAGATAGATAGATAGATAGATAGATAGATAGCAAATTAGAAATGTGTAGGAACAGGTTACCTAGAATTTAGTTCTTCATCTACAGTGTGATGAATGTATGTACAATACATGTATAGTATATGTGTATTGCATTTCTCTGCTATATGTACTGTAAACCCTGGTTTGTGTTCAAGCTATAAAAGTGTTTGTGTCCTGGAAATTTCACTAAACAGAGGTAAAAACACAAAGGATTAAGTAATAACAGAATGAACACAGCAGTATTCTAAAATGGCTGAGCTAGCTGTATATTCAGCTTCCCAACAAATGTTATAATTCATTTTACAGTTGCAACAGTTTGCCACTTAATCTCCCCTAGGAGTAAATTCTGTTCTGCTTTATTTATATTTTATTTGTAAAGGATAGCACAAGAGAATCAAGTTATATATACATTTAGGTATGTTTGTGAGTGTATATATATATATATATATATATA
>NW_017307608.1:160523-220617 GCF_000935625.1 Nanorana parkeri
TATATATAATTGATTAGTTATTAAAAGGCCAGTTGCAGAATAGCAAAACTGAGCTTTAAAACATGGTAGTCAGAGTATATTTATAAATGATTATATATTTGGTTAACCTTTTTGATACAGTTAAAAATGTAGCTCAAATATACACAATCTACATCTAAATTGCTCTCAAAATATAACACTGTTACAGTTTCAGAAAATAATGAAAATGTATTCTTTAGAAAACACTATGGTGACCCTAGACCTATGAGCATGGTTGGATATGTACACATACTGTAATCGTTCCCAGGCACCAGGAATGGTCAGCGGTACCATAAACGGAAACACCGAAGAAGATTGACCCGGTACCATGCATAAATTCAGCCACAACATGGAAATGTCATATCATGTTTACTGGCCCCATAATGGTTTTATGATTTTATGGTTCCTACAATCACATATGAAAGAAACAAAGCATCAGGACTTGTGTGGCCACTTATTCTCAGCATGTCTTAGCTCAGATATTCTATTATAGGAAAAATAAGCTGTGCTGTCATAATGCAATAGGAGCTTCACCTGTCATGTATGTTGTGCTATCAGTATGTAGTAAAGGGGGAGTGCACACAGTAGTTTGAAGGGTGTTAGACTATAAACTGCAAATAAGCTGTTCTCTTATTGCAAAGGTAAAATAATGAACTATTAAATAGATAAATTAACTTTTAAAGGAAATCCGGTAACCCCCAAATAACCAGAATAAATGAAATCACAGACCCCCACCAGCAGTCAAATGTACCACGTGCTGCAGCCTGCCCAGGACCGAACAGTGTGCATATCTGTTTTAAGTAACTTGTGGCATACCCTGTGTATATGAAAATGCTTTGAATGCATAGAAAATCCTTGTCCAAGTATCAGCAGCTGGGCCCATGATAGCAAGTATTTTGTATGGCTGGGACTTTTCTCGGGACGGCCACAAGATTTGAACACTGCTTAGCACTGGAGAATGAAGGAGGAATAGAGAAGGTATTTAATTGGGTGGGGTGGCGGTACATTTGTTTATACCTGAACTTTTAATTTCATGATTTCAATAACTCTTCAATTTAAAACAATATCTACTGTATATAACATTCAGATTTTTGGGTACCTTAAAGTGACTTAACGCACTAGAAAAAAACATTTTTAAATAGTAGCCTCAAGAGAAGGCACGCAATACTTACCTCTACAAGAAAGGGGGTAAGTGTATATTTTACTCTCTTCAAGCGCTACAGCCTCCAGCAAACCTTCAGCATCCAACACTTCTTAGACGCCTGGTCCTCTGTTGCGTACTGTGGTTCCATCTACCGGTCCCTACATCACCATAGCACATATCCCATCACACTCCTGACCATTTGAAAACCCCAAATAAGTCCTTGGTGGTGCTGGAGTCACAGCGGTTGGCACCGTGTTTGCAAACAATGAAGAACCGGAAAAGTCACCGGCACTCCAATTGTAGAGCAGGAAAGTCTATTATTGAAGCAAGTTCAAATAATCACAAACAAAACAGTGTTTCGGGACAGAATAGGGTCCCTTCATCAGGCAAACGGGTATCAGCTGTTTGCTTTGTGACTATGAGAACATGAATTACTAAAAGACGTGTCTACATCACAATTGGGGTGCCAGTGACTTTTCCTGTTCTTCATTGTCTACATCACCATAGGACACAACATTGACATGGGAGCTAGCGGCATAAACCACATGTGCAGCAGGGGCACAGGTGTCTGACTCACCCAGAAGGGTTGGGTGCTAAGGGTTGTGCTTGAGGTCATAACTCAAGCACAAAGTGACAAAGTGAGGTCTCGCCACCTGCCAGAGTGATAAGTATTGAGAATCTCCTTTTTTCAAGTAATAAACTTGCAATAAATTAAATCTATCCCTTCTACTCCCCAAAGGGCCAGGGGTTCCCACAGCACTAAGGAGCATTCTAATATTTCAGAGCCTATTTGACAGTTAATATTAAGAGTCTTCTTTTGCAGGCAATTGTTTTGAGAATTTTTTTCAAGCAACAAAGTTGGTTTAAAGCAAACCTATCCCTTCTCTAATACACTCTGACTTAAGCCTTTAAAGGCAGGCACTAGGAAATATCTACCAAGAGCCCCTGAATATGCAAAGGATGTGTTTGGCATTCTCCCCCCACCTGCCTCCCTGAACGCAGTGTGTGCTGTGCCTTTCTGACCTACAGAGATGTGTCAAGTGTATTGCAGGGGAGGTGAACAGAGTTCTAGAGATGGAAATTTATATTTTTATATTAAACACCAAGCTCAGGGGCTCCCACCACACCAAGGATCATAATATTATCTCAGTGCCTACTTGACCCTTAGCTGTTTTTTCATTATTTGTTATGTTTCCATTTACATAGAATAACTTGAAAAAAAAAATGGTTGCTTCTATCTATAAATCATTTTTAATTTGGTTAAAAATTCTACCTAGCTTCCCTCCATGCAATGTAATTAGATGTGAATTCATTTTTGAGTAAAGGTCTGTTTTATTAACCTTCCTTGTTAACCGTGTTCTAGTTCTGCACATCAGATCAAAAAGAGTGACAACTGAGGAGCAAAGAGGAACACATAGGTTTTGTTCCAAAAAAGGGACATTTCTTCCAAATAAGGGACAGTTGGGACAGAAATTGCCTATGCTCCTCGGCTCCATCTAGTGGTCATAATTACATAGTTAGTCAGGTTGAAAAAAGACACTGAGTTCAACCTATAGAGATACGAGAAAGAAAAAAAGAAGAAAACCCTAAAACAGAATGCTATGCCCACAGTTACCCACTGTTGATGCGCAGCAAACGGCTCTGTGAACATTTTATAAATACTGTTTATAGGCACTTTTAATTAATGTTTTTTTAATTAATTTGTTTTTTAAATATATTTAAAACAATTATTTTCAGTAAATGTTTTTTTTTTATGTATTTTCTTTTTACTTTGGTGTCTCCTCTGTTTAAAGTTCAAAATAATTCCTATTTCAATAAATACTTATCTCCTATGTGTAGCAAACAAAAGTGAAGAGTTGAGAATGTTGGTAAGGCAACGAAAAAGAGGATTCAGATTTGGACCAGTGCCATTCTTACATGATCAATGCCTGTGCTCATGGTCTTTTCTAAAGGTTGTGGTCACTATTAATACACTGTAGCAGTTCACAAGACTGCTGACATAGACCGGGTGATGAGGGCTTTGGCTTTGGTCATATAACTGGGCACCAGCCTTTTATTTTACTGAGGCAGGACTGGAGAAGTCCCAGGAACCAGGTAGCCAATGCTGCTTAAAAATTACAACTGGGGCCTAACTTCTGAGGGCTTTCTTTAGTTGTTGCAAATGGAACTGGCTCCTAAAATATAGCTCTGTGGGCTCATGGATTGGGCAGACTGGCTCCTGAATTCCATAATACATTATCCACCCCGTAGTAAAATGTTGTTTTCATAATTTTTTATCTCTTTTAGTTACAGCAGGAAGTTAAATATATACTTACATGTTAATACATTTTTGATTATAGGTCTGTTTTAATACGCTTCCTTGCTAAACGTGTTCTGATGGCAATTTGTGCTCTTTTGTGGAATAATTGTCAGTGTTTGGTCACTGAGGTTGGGTTATCATTATAGAGCCTAGAGAAAACTTGTTCTGTTTTTACCATTATCTTTTTGTCAGGAATACATTTCACTAAGAACTACGTATTCCGTTCCACATGGAAACTTCCATTGACCCAGCTGTGTTAGAGCATGTAAGATGACATTTACATTAGTTAACATCATGTTAATGCTAATAGTGTATTTTCTAGGCTAGTTGGGTCGTTTGAACTCTTAATGGGTGCAAAGGTCTCACTGTTACTTTACTGCAGTTCTGTCTTCAAAGAGTAAGTTCACATTAAATACATACAGCAATACTCAGATACAAATATTAAATGAATGAGTGAATGATTTGTGTGACATTCTATATTCACGCTTTCAAAAATCCATGTTGTTTTGTTACATAGTTGAAACCAGCAGAATTGCCCTGCAGCCATTGCTGGAATGCATGTAGATAGGAAGTTATTGCAGAGCTGCATGAAATAAGCAGTGCAGCTGCATAAGATCAGCAGTACTGGGAAGCAGCAAAGGATAAAGAAAGCTGAAAACTATTTTATAAATGGCATTTATGGATGATACAAATTGCTTGAGCAAACTAAATGTCATTTAATTGGGCTTTACTCCTATTTGAACCTTTATAAAAATAAATATTTTAAATTAACATTTTCACTATTTTGGCTTCTTGCATTAATTTGTTGTGCTTTTTGTTCAATAGCGCATTCCAGTGATTGCGCTTTACTGTCCATCCATACTAGGGAAGGGGATAGGCAAGTGTTCATTTCGCTCTCTCTTTAAAGTGACATTAAAGTCAAACTTTTGTTGCCCCTTCCTAATCCTGCTGTAGGGACTTACCTTAAATGATGCCTCTTGATTCGATCATCTTCTTCTTTACTGTCCTTTTCAGCTATCACTCCAGTGCTGGTGCTGACTCCTCTGTCCTTCTCTCCTCCTGACGTCCCACGGAGTCTGTGGGAGTGTAGGCTGCTCCATAGACTTACCTTGTGTCTCTCCTTGTCTCCCGTCCGAACATCTGAAGTGCGCATGTGCCCGCCCCAAGATCCTTTGCAGCCGTCCGAGACTCTTCAGATGTTCGGATCAGAGCACGCGGCAAAGACACAGGTAAGTTTAAATCCTTTTTAAAAGGTTTTTTAAAAAGTGTTTTTGCATATATCTACTCCTTGCTAGCAGTAGATATATGCAAAAACCGCTGAGGGTTTAATAACCCTTTAAGAGCTACAATCTCAATTCCTGGCCCCTGCTGTACAATGTGGTTTCATCCACTGCTCCTTATGTCACTAAAGGACACAATAGTGACCTAGGAGCCAGCAGCAAGAACAACATGTGTAGCAGGGACGCAGGTGTCTGACACATACAGAAGTGTTGGGTGCTGAAGGTTCTGCTTGAGGTCATAACTCTTAGAGAGCGAAGTGAGAAGTTGCCATCCACCAGAGTGATAAGTACTAAAGTGATATTAAAGTCAAAATGATTTTAAGTTATTTCACAAGCTGATTGAATCACTTACAATGGAGGCTGCTTCTTGATGTTTAGTTTCCTGCAGAATCAGCTAGTCCCCTGACCACTGGTCCTGACTTCCTGTTTTAGAGTGACTCTTTTCTCAAGCAGAGTGCTATGCAGAAACTCTTGTGTGTGCTAGTAAGCTATGTGTGTCTCCGCAACCACACAGACACAGCAAATCAAGCTACTCCCCACCCTTCTGGCCCCCTCTCCTCCCTCTTCCCTTATCCCAGCTAGTAGATGAACAGTTGCTAGAGTCTGATCTGTCCTTTGTGATCCTGTACTGGACAGGATGTTCAGGGAAGCTGAGCTGAGATACTAGGAAACAGCTTTTCAGACACATGATGACTGTAACAGGGTTATTCACAAAGCTGCCGAAGGCAGCCGATTGAATAACCGAGCCGAAGTGAAGTGAGCCGAACTATGTTCGTGTTACGTACCTTCTGGGAGACCGGATGTGAGAGGAGGCTTACCTTGCACCTTGTGTCCTGGGAGACTCTGATGATGGGAACAGAGCCCAGCGGGACAACAAGTGGCAGGAGTGCCAGTGGTGTTGAGCACCGTGCAAGCCGTAATCCAATGAGACGAGACGAGGTCAGGTTCCAAGCGGGCAATTCCAGTACAAAAGGGGTCAGGCAGAAGAATGGTCAAATAACAGTTCCGTGGTCAAAGCAGGCAGAATTCAAGGTTTGTCGAGGAAGTCCGGTTCACAAGGATCAAGCAAGATATCACAAAAACTGGAACAAGGATTAGCTGACGATAAACCAGCAACATGGTGGTACTGCTGCTGGGTTTATATAGGGCCAGTGATGTAATTTCCTGTGCGCCGCTATGGCTGATTTTCGTGCTGGTAGACTACTGCCTCTGCGCATGCGCGGTATGGCGCATATTCATGCTCGTAGGTTACTGCTTCTGAGCATGCGCGGCATAGCGCGTTCCCGAGCAGTGCGGGAACGTGCAGGTTGCACATGCGCAGATGGCGGGGATTCATTACAGTTCGGCTATTCACTCAGGCTCACTACGGCTGATTTCAGCCATACATCAGCTGAAATCAGTTGTACATCGGCTGCCTTCGGCTGCACTTCGGTCAGCTGAACATACTGTGCAGAAGGACTGCGGCTCAGCCAATCCAACATCTGGGCCGAATGGCAGTGAGTGAATAGCTGATTGCCGCTGAGATGAAAAATTGCCGCCGAGCAGAAAATTCATGAAAATAGTCCAAAAAAAAAAAGATTGAAGAAATGTAAAAAATTTAAGTAAATAGTAAAGTTTAAAAATAAATAAAGATTTTTTTTTAAAGAAAAAAAAAAACAATTGGGTGAGCTCCGCCCAGTGGTCATTTGCAGGGCGAAAGGCCGGCCTTCGGCAGGCCATTCGCCCTGCTTCGGCTATCACTTCGGCTCAGTCGAGCTGAAGCATATGCCTTCGGCTCGGCTGAGCCACTCAGCCGCTTTCGACTGTTATACGGGCTATGGAGAATAGCGCGTACAGCAGCCTTTCGGTTCAACTGAACCGAAGGGCTCCCACAACCGAAGTGAGCCGAAGGATCAGCCAAAGCTACGGCTGGATCCTTCGGCAACTTTGTGAATTCCCCTTTAAGTGCTTTGGCAAAAATTTTAAGCAAAGCTTTGCTGAGCAATGTATATTTGTTTGATCTAGAATCATTATTATAAAAAGTTTGAAAGTTTAATACTACTTTAAGAATCTTATTTTTTGTCAAACAGCAAAGTTGCTTTAAAGCAAACCCATTCATTGTGTTCACCAGAGGATCAGGGGCTCTCACGGTACTAAGGATCATGATAACATTTCAGAGCCTACTTGATCCTCGGCTTTACTACATTAGAGAAGTTACAGCTTTACTTTAATGTGCAACTGCAGCGAAAACATTAGTTTTAGTTTTGGATAGAGCATAGGGGATTTTTTTAGGTTTTTATTGCTATCTATGTCTCCATTAGGGAGTGTCACTCTTTTTATTTGTCTTGGTGACAATTATCATTAAAAGTGAAAGTGAAAGAAAATTGCAAATTGTGGATGGTCCCCAGAACAGGAATAGTTACATAGTTAGTCAGGTTGAAAAAAGACACATGTCCATCGAGTTCAACCTATAGATAGATGGGAAATCTTCCAATGGGGACACTAATTCTGGTGATCCTGCTGACCGAAAGGGATTCTTTTCAGCTCCTGTTAAGGCTGTTAGGCAGGAATTGAATAGAAATGTCCCCAATGGGATACAGAGGGTAAACAATAAAGCTGACAGTGGGTGTAAGTCTCCTTTAATCTATCCAAAACAAACACATTTTTTTAGCTTCAGTTCTACTTTAAGTTGTTAATTTTGTTTTTAAATATATCGTTAAAACATTAAATTGCAGTATTTTTTTATTTTATTTTGAATGTCTTTTCTTTTAAATTTGGTGTCAAACTTGGTGCTTCAAGCTTATAAAAAAAAATGAAATTCAATAAATTTAAATAAACATCAATAAATGCATGTGACTAAAATTGCTGAAAACCTTAGTATGGCAAAAATGGTATTCAAGATTGGGCCAGTGCCATTCTCACATGATCAATTCCTATTCATCACTTGACACCTTGCACCAGCCTTTTACTTTACTAAATTGTTGTTTTTAGTATTTGCAATCACTTTTCATTGGCAGTAAGGATTTAAATATATACTTACATGTGATTTTATTTTTGAGTAAAGGTCTGTATTAATAACCTTCCTTGTTAACCATGCTCTGGTGGCAATTTGTGTTCTTTGTGGAATAATTGTCAGTGTTTGACCACTGGGGTTGGTCATCATTATAGAGCCTAGAGAAATCTTGTTCTCTGTCTTTTCCATTATCTTTTCAAGAATACATTTCACTAAGGACTACATAATCTGTTCTGCATGGAAACTCCCAATGACCCAGCTGTGTTAGAGCATGTAAGATGACATTTACATTAGTTAACATCATGTTAATGCTAATAGTGTATTTTCTAGGCTAGTTGGGTCGTTTGAACTCTTAATGGGTGCGAAGATCTCAGTGTTACTTTACTGCAGATCTGCAATTCCCAGAGTAAGTTATGTCACATTAAATAAACACTGCAACAATTAGAGGCGAATGTTATAGTAATGAGTGATTTGTGTGACATTCTATATTTACCTACTTTCAAAAATAATCACTTTAATTCATGTTGTTTTGTTACTTAGTTGAATATAGGTTTTCCTTTCATTCAGCTGGACAGCTAAAGTAACATTATTAATTAATTAATTACAGATATTTATATAGTGCTGACAATTTGCGCAGAGCTTCACATATATCACCTGACTTTACAATTATGTAACTCCAATCATTAAAAACTCATATAAGCTTTAACATGTAAATGTAATTTCACTGTTACCACCTCTACACCCCAAATATCTTCCAGCATTGTTACCCCATCTACACCCCAGATACCCCTAGCACTGTGACCCCTGTAAACACCAGATACCCCCAACACTGTAATTCCTTCACATCCCAGATACTTCTAAGCACAGTTACCTCATCTGCACAATACCCCTTTTTCTGTAGCCCCCTCTCATGTTTACACCCAGGACAGATACCCCAGTGCAATAGGTCACACTGAAATTCCCAGCCCAGTGATGAGCGCTGCTCCCCCAGCATTGGGAATGAGGTGAAGAAGAGGGAGCGGAAGTGAGAGATGGCTGGGACCAACGAGTAGGAATGGAGCTCCCCCTAGACCCTCATCCAGGGGCTTCCTGAGCCCAGTGGCACTTCCAGCACATTTACTGTTTGCACTCACTTATATTAAACTGGTAGACTTGCAGGTACTGTAGGGTGTAGGGGTACAGTAGGGTGCTGGTCAGTATTCTGGGACATCTTGAGCTGGGCAAAGGGGGGGGGGGGCTGAGCAGAATGCTAGAACATAGAGCACAGAGTTGTGGGGGTTGTAAAGGAAGAAGGGAAGAGTCTGGGCAGAGAGGGGCAAGCCCTCCGTACCCTACCACGCACTCTGCTACTCTGGATAACTGAGCACAACAGTTCTGACATGGCCCCGATCCTGGAACACAGTCCGGGACAGAGATACAATGGGACAACTGCCTAAAACTGTGCCATCATATCCAGGAGAGTATGGCACAAGTATGACACACTATAGTACTATATAGCACAGTATTGCACTGTATAGCAAACTTTCTCGCCCTACACAGATTTGTCAGCTTTCCCTAACAAGCTTCAACACACACTGACAATATGGCTGCTGGGAGCACACCCTGTTATTTTGAGAGGACTGACTTGTCCATTCATTCAAATTATGGCTCTCAGGGACCCATCTAGTAAAGGACAAAGGTTCTGCAGTGGATTATGGGTTCAGGCATGAATTGTTTGCCAATAATTTAGACTTTTTCCAAACTGCGAAACTGTGAGCTTTGCTTTGAACAAAAGGTGTCATTGATTACGAGACTCATCCCTACTCTCTATTCGCAAGTCTACCATTCTAATATGAGTAAGTGCAAACAGTACAACCTATATGAAATTAAGCCTTCATCAAGTTTTATCCTTGCAGTTGTTTAAGATGATCTAATGGCGTATATGCCCTGTTTCTCCTCCTGGGGTCATGTTTTGTAGTATTATTTGTTTGAGTTTGCAGTTTTCAACTCTACAGAGCTGAGTAATATGTTTCTGCTTTATGAATAAGGGATATATGTCTGACATCCAGTACCTAGAGAGCATTTAGAAATATTTCTATGAAATACCTTTTTAAAACAGAATCAAGTAAAAATCTAAAATGTATATACACTCCACAATAATAGATAAAATGTATATACTAGGGATGCATAGATACCAGTTCAGATACCAGTGCCTATACTTTTCATGAGAACTACCAGGGTTGCAGCTGTTGCAGCTGCGACTGGGCCCTGGCACTCCACCACTGTACTGAAATCATTAGTCTGTATTGTTTTAGAAAAACTATCACATGACAATAAACAAAAATGTATCAGTATATGGTATCTGTGAGTACTTGGACAAGAATCGGTACTCGTACTTGGTCTGTAAAAAATGGTATCGGTGCATCCCTAAGAGATATATTTATATATATAACAAATCATACATCAAAACAGGGATGCACAAATCCCAGGTGCCCTGTAGCCAATGCTCCTTAAAAATGACAGCTGCCTCTCAACTTTTGAGTTTTTCTCTAGTCTAGTCTTGGAGCTGGAAAAATATCAGTACTTGTACTTGTACCAAATACGGCACTGGGTATCTGTGCACCCCTAGTAAATACACATTTCATTAAGGCTGAACGCCAGGCAAGTAGAAAAGTACTCAATCTCATCCAATCATGAATACATAAATGTATGTTCAGATTTATTTATTTTTTAAATTATCTGTGTTGATATCAGCCTCTTGTAATTCACTTGTAAAATCTCTTGTAATAACACAGCAGCACAGATTCAGAAAAGGAGGGTCAGCACTGTAAGTCAATTGGGAGGGGTCATACTCTTTTGCTTCGTGTTGTAAATAAACAGTTCAAAGATGCTTAACGGAACAGAGCAAAAGTGGTGACCTTATTAGTGTTCTGCTTCTGCCAGAAATACCTGGATCCCAAGACTGGCTGAGTACAATTACAAATCTTTTGCCAGGGCTTTGTATACATATTTCAACTTCATTTAACTGTCTGGAATTTAACTGAAAAGCGTAACTGCACCAAAGACTAAATTGTAGCGCCCACCTCCCAAAATCCATACTAGCCATGTACTTATCTGTCACCAATCCAGTGAGATATCTCTGACTCGATCACACAGCCGCTTGTTTAAACCTTTCAGGCCAAGCTCATGCATGGGCTCTGTGAGGAGTTTGCATGTTCTCCCTGTGCTTATGTGGGTTTCCTCCAGGTACTCCGCTCTCCTCCCACACTCCAAAGACATTCTGTAAGGTTAATTGGCTCCTGTCTAAATCGGCCCTGTAAGCATGGGAGATAGGGACCTTAGATTGTAAATCCCTTTAGGGCAGGAACTGATGTAAATGTGCAACCAGGAAAAGTGCTGTGTAAATTGTCAGCGCTATATAAATACCTGTAATAAATAAGTTAAATAAATAAATAAATAGAGCTTCTGTATACAAACTAACACTTGGAAGGCCCTAAGGAATGCATTCAAAGTGCAGAGCACATGCACATTGATAACATTTTAGCAATAGACTGTGCTATCTAGTCTGTGGTATCTGGATGGATCAGGGGTGTCGAGCATAAATCTGGGCATACACTTGTAGTTTTTTAATGCTTGAGTCTGCCCTGTCTGTCTATTGTATTCTGACAGCCAGTGCCTGGCTGCAGTCACTGTTTGGCCCACAATTTTTGGCCCGTCTCCTTCGAGGAAAGTCAAATTGATGGTTGCTGACAGCACCACTCGCAGCTCAAATTATGGCCGAGTCAACAGGAAATTTGAGCAGTGTATGGTCAGTCTAAGACTGGTAGAGGGGTGGGAAGGACTATGATTTAATTATCATTGCTCCAAGGGAGCAGTTACACTTTAAGGCATTATCCTGATGTGCAGTGAGCAAGAGAAAACAAAACAAAAATATAACAAAATGAATGTGCATGTATCAAGAAATGAATGTACTGCATGTCTCCTAGTCAAGCATTGTTCATCCTTCAGTCTGTATCTCCTCTATATGGAAATTTTCTTATATTCATGTACTATGATATTCTCTGCAGTCAATAGGTGATAAGGCTCAACAAAACGTAATGTTCGAAGGCGTAGTTACTTTTTTGCTGCCTTTCTCCAGATATAGTAAGTTTTAACCATAAAATATAGATTAACACAAGCAGAAGGAAGTTTGCATTTGTTATCTTTATTTTAGTAACCATAAAATACTTAACTCAGTGTGTACTGGAACAATTTTCTGTAATACATTTCTCTCCTTCACACACACAAAGGCAAATACTTGAGCGCTGGCCACATAGGACCAGGTCTAGATTGCTAGGCTCAACACTTGCTTTCCAGAATTGACTATTAGGCCACAGTAATGTCATTGTTAGGACCAGCAGGAGACTGTTGGTCAGGGTTAACGTTGGAAATTCTTAGGAAAGGGGAAAGGGAAATTGTGCTCAGACAAAATAGCTGAAAATGAGCAACATCAGACGGTAAGGAGAGGGTCATGTAGCAGAAGGGATAGTCAAAGCTAATGGCCAGGGGGCCATTAGGAGCCAAGACAAAGTTGGGGTATAAAGAGACACTGGGAAAAGAGGGCAGACAAAAGTAGGCAGTTGCAATGCCGGTGGCCAGTAAAATGGTGCACTGTATAGAGCATACCTGGGCATGCCTGGTTTTCAATTGAGCCTCTAGAAGTGAGTGTGGAATATAACTGCAGCATAGCACCCCAGGTTTCAGCCCTCGTGTTAGTCTTCCTGATGACAGGAATAGACTAGAGATTAACATAGGAAAGTTCAATATTAATCAAGCAGTGCCTGAGAGCAGAGAGCAAAGACTGAGCTAAAAACGCATTGACAGGAATACAGATGGTTAGGAGAGCTGGCTGGACAGTACAAGATAATAAAGAGTGTAAAGACAGACCATTGGAAGGGACAAACTTGTATTATGAAATATTTCCAAAATACAAAATACATTTGAGACTATTATCAGTAAAAAAACAAGGTTCTCTGTTAGTACATTTTACCAACTTTGGCAGTATGCAGTATTTTTAGAACTGGATATACTGGTTGCAGGAAAGAGGGGCATTCTTGAAATACCATGCATTTTATATGTAGCACTATTAATCCCAATGGAAGATGTACTTGTAGGAAACTACAAACAAAGTGCAGCAACTAGGATTCTTTTTTTTTAAATGCACCACACATAAATGCCGTTTACTATTGAAAACAACCACATACATCTCACCTGACAACTTTGGTGCAGTTTTTGGATGGAGGAAAGCATACCTAAGCTAACCAATGTAAATCTTGTATATAAAGTGCAACAGAATCAAAAACAAAAACTCCAAAGATGGGCTATGGACCAACCAGCTCAACACTGTGGGGTTCTCCATAAAATCAAAATACTTCAGACCAGCCCCGGATGGTTTGACATTGAGTAGTAAGCTCAGTAACATTGCAGAATTCCAGAATGTTTGTTAAAGTTGACCTATCATCAGAAATATTGTTCATGTTAATTGAATGAGTAATGTGGAGGTGTCATCGCTCAATGTGTAAGTGTAGATATTTTATTACCTCTCAGAGATCACAGATGGAGCCATCTTTGTTTAAGCATCTTCCAAGGTCACCATCTACTTCCTGGAGTGAGATGTCACCTCATTTACAGTATGTCACAATCATGTAAATTCTTCCTTGCAGTCCTTGCTGCAGTCTCTTACCATGTGACTTGCTACAAAGTCATAATGCTTCTGTCCGAACACTGAGGGAGAGCAGACTTCTTCCTCATGCCTGTAGTAGGCTGATGACATCATCTCAGCCTAGGCAAAGTCATTTCATTGGAGCTCTTAGTTTTTGAGTGAAAAGTAGTCTTTTTAGAAATGATACTGAGCTGTATATTGTTATTTGTCATAAATGTATTCATGCAGACTTTAAGCTCACTAGCATATGTGGGCCATCCATGCTTTTAAACTTTGGTGCTCTACTTTTTCAATGTAAACCATAACAAATTCATTTTCGCATATTTTAATACATAATTTTCTTCTACATTGCTTAAAATGATGCTAGTTTCTTCGGTTCTGTTTTTTTTTTCTTTCGTTCATTATGTTCAGCACAGTATACTAAGAACATTATATTTTATATAAATTAAATACAGTTGCAAACATATTCAGTGACAAGGAAATTGACTGTGAAATTAACATTACATCTGTGTAAAACAATATGGTAAAGAATTCCAAAGTTTGTTCAGTTATTATCATATGAGAAGGTTTCACTCCTCCACCCTTCTTGACCTCTTTTACAGCTGACATAAGAAGCTCAGATGTACCTTCTGAGGTCAGGATACCAGGAATCTAGTACAGCAGAAAAGCCTACAGCAGATACTGAAAAACATTGCACAATGATGTATGATCAGGCAGTGTTTTCCAGCTAAGACTGGATATATTATAAATGGGCTCATAAGTCTTTGACATTACGTTCCGGTGTAGCTGACTTCACATTTTGCCCTGTAACCTAGCTTTAGTTCTGAATACTGTTTTAACTCAGAGGAAGAACAGAATGTAAGGCTCCCACTGCCAGCTTCAGGGTAGTTTGACAATTTTCTATTTAAAATGAGTTTCCATGCCATTCATTATAGGCAAAGATTTAAACTAGCGTATGACCCTTCAGGGATGAGCACGTCCATCCATTCGCAAAGGGAACATATTTTTCCTGCTCTTCATCATATAGCCTCCGAGCTGAAATTCCCAGGTCTCAGAATATCTTTACTAAAAAAAGCTGTGTGTATTACAGTACATTGCTTGTAGCAGAAAGATAAAGGACACCGATATTAAGACTTGAGTAATGAGTCAGAATAATCCTTTAAGGTAGAATCAAACACGTCCCTTTGTTATATTGGGGGAAAAAAGGAAGGTGGGGGGAGCAGCTTATCTGGCCTTTTAGCATGAGGAGTCCTGCAATCACATTAAAGATGGAGATTAACTGCTTTGGAGCCAGCTACGGAACAAGTTGCAGTGTAGTGCCACAAAACGTGTGGCAAAATATAGTTTTAGAAGCAAGAGTTAAATGGCAGGGCTGTCTGAGCGCCTGCAGCGCACCTCCAGCTGTAAACAGTCTGACGCTTAGCTCTCCCAAGGCAAATAGACTCAATATAGAAAGAATCCTCTTGATTTCCTTGCGGTAAATGTAGAGTTGTAAACAAAGCATGGGATTTGTATGTAATTTATAGTTAATTTTTTTCACAACTTGAGCAAAATACCAGAGCTTTAGATCTTAAGCAGCATTTCAGTCAGTGTAGACCACATCAAGCTTGGATTTGTGTTCACTGCTGGGAAATCCATGACCACGCAGGAATCATGCATCAAACCGTGTGACCATCCACTGATCGTGCTGGTGGTGCCATTATTTTGTAATGGCACCCCAGTCGCCCCAGGCAGATCTCGGGGGTTTTCTGCCGCTATACCACCCGTGAAATCTCGCACGATCACAATTTAAAAAACGTGCAGTGCGTGTCGTCAAAAAATGACATGTACTTTTTTCGGCGATTGCCATGTGGATGTAACCCCATTGAAATCAATGGGGCTGTGTGGCATCCACTGTGTGCACCCGCTGATCACGGAAGTCTGCACCAGCCCTAACAGTTGGAGACAATCTTGCTGTATGTGTGCCCTCGGTTAATGTGATGGTGGCTATTTATAACTCTATTTGCAAGTTTTCCAAGGTAGGAGGGACACTTTTCTATAGTCAACTAACCATAAGGGGGTAACAAGCAATTCCAACAGGTGGAAGCCATTATTATCACACACACAGACTATCCAACACTTTGGAATGTTTTTAAGTTATAGAAAAGGGAAGAGCCTCTGTATCATACATGTGATACATACATGAGCAAACCTAGGGATAAAGTTGGGGGAGTCTTAAAGGAGAACTATGGGGTCAGGGCTTTTCCCCATAGTTCTCCTTAGCTCAGTATACCGCGAGCTACAGCTCGTGGTATACTGAGACGCCAGAGCGGATCCCGACATCGATGTCGAGATCCGCCCAGCTGCGTGAGTGACAGCTGGCTCTGCCTATCTAGAGGCAGAGCCAGCTGTACCCGCCCCCTCCCCGTCAGTTCCGCCAGTCAGCGCTGGTGGATCGGAGCGGGGAATCCAGCCCCTCCCCTGTCACGGCAGAGAGCCGTGACTGGATCGAGAGGTGAGCAAACGCCGGTATCTGTTCGCTCACCTCCCAATCTACTGAGCCGACCTGTGACAGTCTCATTGTCACAGGTCGGCTAGAACTATGAGGTCAGTGAAAAGCACTCACCTCATAGTTCTCCTTTAAGGGGTCTTCAGAGGCTGACCCTGTTCCCAGTGCAGTAAAGGCTAAGTATTTTTTTGCAGAAATGGGTCACTTAGTGTTGTGGACTACTTTAAGGGTTGGGTTATTGCTAAGGCCATGGATTAGGGGGTTATAGGGTTGGGATTTGGAGGGATACAGTGAAGGTTAAGTTTAGTGTCAAGTTTAAGAGCACCTGAACTATTGAAGCTGTACCCAAAAAGGCAAACCAAAGATAAAGGACTAGATAGAAGAAATAAGAATATAAATGCCTTTTTTAATGTATATGCCATTTCGAACAATCACATTATTTCCCAGTCTTGAATTGACAACCTTTCATGGATATTAGGAAAATGTTTAAAAGTAAACACCTACGCTTGTAAAAATACTCTTGATAGGAGAGAATGAGAAGATCCGTGAATGTTTTTAAACCTTACATGACTCTCATGACACCAGATTTCTAAAAAGCAGGTGTGAAAGGGCTAGTTAAGTAAACCAACACCAGCCATCCGGAAGGTGCTGACGAAGCTCCGATGGGCGGAGCGAAACACGTCCACTTCTGAGTGTGTGCAACACAAGCTAAATGTATCCACACAAACGGCATTTACCTGACGGATAACTATGATTCCTGAATGGAAATAATGAAAATCTACATGCCTTGGAGTCGCCAAAAATCCCAAAGAGCAGTGTAAGAGTGCTGGCAGAATATCTGAGGACCAGGAGATTGGAATTTACCACAGATCAAACAACCGCCGGAGATAGCACCTTACCTATTGGGACATTTTTTGGATCTGCAAACGGAGGTCCCTGGATACGATTTAAGAACCATGGAAGAGCAGTGAGATTAAGAATTTTCACAGAATAACCATACGCAGGAGACAGTACTGCTAAAACCGAAAAAACCCACGGACTTAAAAGGACGAGAGGGGTAAGAGACGACGAAAAGTGAGTACGGTAGACAATTATATAATAATAACTGGTCCCGCACTAGTCTCCCCCTTAAATTCACTGTATACCAGGAGGAACCACATATGATGAAAAAGATTTTGGAGACCCTTCAGGCATGGATGAATAAGAGGTGTTATTGTTATATTAAGACCAACATATACAAAAAACACTCCAGTGGATGATATGGTCTTAAAGAACCCTCATGAAACGAAGAGACTTCCTCACTAACTGAAATCAATAAGTAACCCATATCAACCACACTATTGGGATAAAGAATACGTAGACTGACTAAAGTTATACTAGAAAGTAAGTCGGAAAATATAGACCTTCCTCCCCGACGCTCACCTCTCACATTAACGCTAAGCAGGAACATAGTTATTGAGTAGAGACAGGTGTAAAATCAAGGATATCCCTGTTTTAGGAAACTGTTAAGAAATCAAACACTGCCAAGTTTGTGGGAACACTTAGTTTGTATGAATGAATGGGAGTATGAGTGTCATGAACAACGTTGTTCTTTTACTAGTAATTTTAGAAGTGAGCTAACAGACACCAAAAATATTATTTTGTATTCAATAAAGTTTATATTTTTATAAAACTATAGGTCTCGGTCAATTTAATAACCTCTTTTTACAGTGTTCTCTCTGGTAAAACACTGTTACCCTGCTTTTTGTCCTGATTATTCTTGGTTATATGACCTTGATGACCTATTTAAATGATTAATTAAAACATTAAAGGGGATATTCAAGGTATATCAGAACTCCAGGGAACAACCTCCTTTTTTCCAAACCAAAGATAAAGGACTAGTCACCAGTACTGTCTCTAGTCACCAGTACTGTCTCTAGGTGATCTTTTCACTATTACTAACTTACCATGCCTTATTCCATACTGTCTCTCTTTGTGGAGGTAGCCATCTTGGTTACAGAGCAGACCTTTACCTGCTCATTTAAGAGCTGTCCCCCTGATGACTTGTGATATAATGGCTAGTGGGGGAATATTTAATAACTAGCAGGCGTGGACCTTGCACTAAAATAGCAAATTTATGCACTGAACCCCCCCTGCCTAATCTCAAAACACTAAACAAAAATGACAAAAAAACAGTGGAGGAATAAAGTTAGTTAATATACTTAATATACTGTGGTGCCTAGGCAATGGTGACATCTCCATTCGTCCAGCAAGATCCTAGGCAATGCTGAGTAGGCCAAATCTCATGGGAAGATGCTACTGTGCTGGGCTGTGGCATCATCTCACAAGATTTGGGGTACTGACATCCCCCTAAATCTCAACAGGATGGTGTCAGTACCCTCTGCAGTATGGAAGCTGCAGGAAAGGTTAGTATATTTTCCCCACATGTTTTTTTGTTGTTGTCATTTTGGCTCAAGCGAATTTGGATTGGGTAAGGGAGCCACACTAAATAAGAGACCTTTCATGGGTTGCAAGGTCTACTTTAAATGACAGCTGAACCTTGAAACTATATTATTTCTGCTAACTATGGTATTAAAATTTCTGAATCCAAGTCAGCAGAATTAATAACTAAATAGCTGTAAAAGATTTTTGTACCACTTTTATGTCCTCACACACAGCTTTGGAAAGCATCAAATGGTCCTGCGTTCTGGTGGTAATTGGACAGCAGGCTGTCCGAGAGCTGTGCTCTGGTCAAAGAAAAGTTTTAATTGCCCAAATGAGTCACAATAATCACCTCCAGGTTTTGCGTCTTTATTACTGTTTAGTGCTTATAGGACAAGTAATATGTTTTGGATTATTTAATGAGGCAAATGACAAAGCTCAATATTTGTAAAGACTGTCCATAGACATCAGATATTATACAGAGAACCCAGCTCTTTTTATCATTAAAGACCACTAAAACTGCATATATTTTATTGTTTATTACCAGTAAACTAACCTCCAGACTGCCTAATGACAGAAAAGTGATGTTTAAAATGGTCACATAGCTAGCAAAATATATAGAAGTTAATGCTGACTCCAGGAAGCTATAAAAACTCTAAGAAGTGCAGCTCTGAAATCATTATATATATATATATATATATAGATCTATATATATATCTATATATATATATAGATATATATATATATATATATATATAAAAAAAAAATATATATATATAGATCTATATATATACATATATATATATATATAGATATATATAATTAAATATGTAAAGCATTGTAAGTACCTGTACAGACTGTACTGTAGAACTCGGGGGAGGAAGAAATACAAGGAGTCAGTTTGCTGTGCTGCAGTACAAGGAGCATACTAATAGAAGAGAGCAGAGTTACATAGAGATGAACTCATCATTGTGTTGCGTCTTCTTTCACTGTTTAGTCATTGGATGGTGAAGACACCTGTGAGTGGAATGACAACTAAAAAAGATCAGGTCCCATCCTCTGCCAGTCTGGGCTGTGTTGCACAGCGATGTAAATCTCATGACTGTATGGACAGAAATACAAATTTGTTGGCAGGTAAAACAGATCCAATATATGTAGTTCTTCTGTGTATTTAGATGTTGGCTTGGGGTTCATCTGATTGGTTCTTATAGGTTAATGTCTTTTGCATATCACCATTGTTTAATAAGCTTATTCAGCAAGGCACTACAAAGAGCAATAACCCATGGCAAACAGAAATCATCTTTTATTGATCTGACTTTAGTCAACTGAAATCCAGTCAGAGCTATAGCAAGCCTCTTTTGCACCCGAGGCAAGAACATATGTTTTTTTGAGGTGGTCAGTGCTCTCGGGCGGTCAGTGTTGGCTCTCAGGAGGTCAGTGTGGGCTCTCAGGTGGTCAGTGCGGGCTCTCTGTGGTCAGTGGGGGCTATCTCTGGTCAGTGGAGGCTCTGTGTCTGGCCGCTGTGACTCTGGTAGTTCTGCCACCACTGGCATGAGTATCAACCACTGTGGGAGGGTGCTGTGGAGTGTTGGCCTGCTACATGCTGGGAGCAGTAGTCCCAGGAGGCAATGTCAGTGGCTTGGTGGTTAATGGGGCCCCCTTCCCCAGGAGTCAGTGCCCCCAAGGTGGCGGAACTAATAGAGTCACAGCTGTGACCGGGCCCTGGAGTACCACCACATGGGTGGGCCTGGACAGGAGGAAAAGGGCTCCATTAACCACTAAGGCACTGACATATCCTCCTGGGACTACAGCTCCCAGCAGGCTGATGCTCCACAGCTCCTTCGCACAGTGTTTTTTGTACAATAAGTATTTATTGAAGAAAGTTTTTGCAAATAAACAAAAAAAATAAACAACACAAAAATCCACAAAATAATACATCACAATTGTAGACACAGTGGTTGATATGGGGCGTAGTATTAAGTCCGTGAAACACTGCATGCAAAGCCGTGGAGAGCGAAGCAAAGCTGTCAGACACAGAGCTTTGCATGCAGTGTGTGAGTGCAGTCAGTTGAAAGACTGCCTCTTCAGCCAATTGACTCGCGCATAACAAAGAATGACTTTTGCATCTTGACACGCAGTTTTATACGCGCAAGCCGATTGGCTAAAGATGACATTTTTCATCTCGGCACGCTCAGCTATGCGCGCTCTCGCAAGCTGACTTGCTGGAGAGAAAATTACATGACACACTGCACGCAAAGGCAGCGCGCCACAGCTCTGCACTGCTTTGCGTGCAGTGTGTCACAGCCTGAGGCCCCAATCACACCATCTGGAACACACATTACAGGTGAAACTCGAAAAATTAGAATATCGTGCAAAAGTTAATTTATTTCACTAATGCAACTTAGCCGTCTACCAGGAGATTTTGAAGAACTTCATGCTTTCTTCCGCAGACAAGCTCTATCGGGATGCTGACTTCATTTTCCAGCAGGACTTGGCACCTGCCCACACTGCCAAAAAATTTCTGAGATTGTGGATCTGGGTTTTCATGAGCTGTAAGCCATAATCATCACAATTATGACAAATCACGGCTTGAACTATCTTGCTTTGCATGTAAGGAGTCTATCTAATATATTAGTTTCACCTTTTAAGTTGCATTAGTGAAATAAAAGAACTTTTGCACGATATTCTAATTTTTCGAGTTTCACCTGTGTTTCCCCCCCTGGGGAATACCAGGCTCCTGGCTGCGCCTCCACCAAGCCTGCGCCCGAGGCAAGTGCCTCACTCGCCTCGCCCCTTCCTATGGCCCTGCATATAGTCTTCTCCTGGGTCATTATTCGCTACAAGTCCAGTACAAACTCCACCCTGCATCTTTTTCCAAGTCCTGTACCTCATTTGGTGTATGGGTTTGGATTGCGGCACACACCATATACTGCATACTGCAGTACGTGTGGCACTATGTAAATAAAGATAGCTGTACCAAAAGTATGCTTATTCTTTTCAGAAATGTTTTAATGCAAATTGACACAAGCTGAAATTTGCTAAAGAAAGCATTTTCTTGTCTTTTTTATTCTTATCCGTCTACAAAATCTGCATAATTTATTATTAATGGTTTCCTAGTGTCCTCACCCGGAGCTCTTGTCAGAAAGGCTGAGTTAACAACCTATTATTGTAAACTCCACACTGTGCCGTTAATAGCTTTAGTGTCTTCAGTGGGAATACACCTGCTGATCATAAAAGCATTTAGGCTGCTGCAGGAATGTGACGATGAGGCTTTAGGTTGTGTTTTGGGATGACCTTGTGCAAACTTTGCTCATCTCCATGACAATACTGATAATTAACCATATATTGTATTTCAGAAAAAGTCTGCATCTGTTTGCCCACTGCAGAAGCCAAGTGCTCATTTTTAATTCCTTTTTTCATGGAATGCATCATTTTACATAAAATAATTTGAGATATTCTCAGTACAGTTCTTCACATTTAAGAAGTATTTTTATCCAGTGCTGAACAAGCACTCCAGATTTTGTTTGCTTTGTATACTGTTGTGGCAGCTGTTTTCTCCAACCTCTGTAGTTTGAACTGATTGCGCTTGATAATTGTTAAGTTATATTTACCAGGAGCTGAATATGGTTTTATTTTCCAAACAGCAAATTTCTTGCAGTTTACTCTGTCTCCCCCTGGGTTGACAGTGTTTTACCACTTTTTATTGTCTGTTAATATTGTTGCAATCGGAAGGTGGGGTGGAATCCATCCTAGGTGAGGCCTATAGAAAATGTTATTTGTGCCCATTGTAAATGTCTGGGTATATTGTGCTGAGTTGAAGTATCAGAACCTAAGTGTAGGAAAATAAACAATTCAGCTCCAATGTCACAACCCTACACAAAATTTGTACTTGTTATACCCCCCTCCTTTTTCTTTTTCTCTTTCGACTGGAAGCAAAGTTTTTTTTTAAATGGCTCATTACAGGGCTTTCAGTGGCAGAAGAGATTATGCAAATCTTTCTGCCATAAACTCTTCTTTATGTTAGGATTTTGTTTTCTGTACACAAAGCTGTGCATACGCAGCAAACGCCGGTATGTGTTCACTCACCTCCCGATCTACTGAGCCGACCTGTGACAGTCTCATTGTCACAGGTCGGCTAGAACTATGAGGTGAGTGAAAAGCACTCACCTCATAGTTCTCCTTTAAGTAGCTGTTGTACTTATCATAGAGCATATTACAATACATTATCATCACATAAAAAACATTGTGCATTTCTGGTCTGGAGAACACAGGGTGCTAAGCAAACCAAGTCAGAGTAGAGAATGGGATCACTTAAAGCTTAACTCCCGCTAAAACATATTTTTTGCTTGGGTAGAGTCGGTCAAGGGTTAGAACTTTTGTGAGGTTTTAAATGCTGTCTGTGTCTCCAACAGAGATTATTCCACTTTTCTTTCTTTGTCTGATACCTGTTCACGATGTAAGAACAAATCCACCTCATGAGGACAGATAGAGCAATAAACTATCAACGCATGTTTTAAACCTTGCTTGCTCTTTTAGACAATGTTTTTTTCTATTGCTACCTGCCCCCCATTTGGTGAGATTTCCCCTTACTTCCAATTCTGTAAAATAGACAGGAAGTGGGCAGATGTTCTTCATTTACTATTACTTCAGAGTTCAGACAGGAGGTAAAATCTTCAAAATGAGGAGACATGTGGCAATAAAAAGTTGGAAGAGGATTTATCTCTATCCTACCCCATCAGAAAAAGATAATGTATGGCTCAGCAGTAAGATAGTCATACATGTGTAAATTAATATTTTGTCAGATAAGTAACATTTGGGCAGGTTATCATTTTTTGTCTTAATTTCTCTTGCACACTACATTAAAATTTGCCCCCCAAATTGGGTAGAGGAACCTAACACATCACAGTGGGGGGTTAATATTAAATTAGTAGTTACTAAAGAAGTATTCTTCCCCCTGTTTTGTCATTTTTACAGCAACTCTGCTGTATCTCTATCTCTAACAAGCCCACAAAAAAGCACAATTCACGATACAATTGTAATGTTATGCCATTATCATTTACAAAAGTCTGCATATGTCCAATACGTCTGGTCGATGCAACAGTGTGCTCGCTGTTTCCTGGTGAAACATTTCCATCAACTCAAACTGCTGTGCTAATCCTGCTCAAACGCAAAAAGTAATTGTTATAAAAGTTTGTGTAGAGGAGATTATTGTGGCCCTGTAGAGCAGTAAAGGGTTCGGAATGTATATGTGAAGCATAAGAAGGAAGATAAAAGAGGTGATAATGAAAACACAAAGCTCGTCTCAGGCGCCATGCTTCCTTGTTCACAGTTTCTTTCATCAACGAATCACAACTGATGGGTCAATAAAACACATTTGAAAGGGTAAAAAAAAGCAAAACAACATGCAAACAACCCACCCAAAAAAAGCATTTACATGCATTAAACAGTTTAGGAAGATCTGTTCTTGAGAAGAAGAGATGATCCAGATAACATATGGCAATAGTAAAATAAAATGCAAAGCAATAAAATTAACCATTAAGCGAAAGCACATTTGAATTGTAAAAAGTACCATGGTTAAGAGAAGAATATAATTTGGCAGCTTTTTGCTGCAACTGGATGTAAGATTGTGCAAATGGTATATTTGTTTGACAAGGGCATATTAAAGTATTGGTAATTTTAGAAGTCTGAATTAATAAATTATTGATATATCAAAATATATTGCAAGAGTATATATTTTTTCTTTAAAGTGGCAGTAGACCGAAAAAATCCTGATGGCAGTCTTCTGCAATAGAAAAGGTATTATACTCTCCTCTATGTGCCTGTGTCTTCTTAGTGACTTCTCTTCAGTGGCTGTAGCTGGCCATACACTGTTCTATTTTTGTTGTTCAAACCACAGTCTAAATGAAAAAAATAGAACAGATTCCTCCATCAACACTTACGAGCGTTGATCAAGGAATCCTTCTCTGATTCCTTTGTATTCTGGCAGCCGCTGTCAGAATACCCAAACAGAGCTGGCTCTTTTCGTTTGGAGATTTTTCAACCGGGTGATTGAGGGATGTAGGACAGAATGGTGCTGGCTGGCCTAAATTTACATAATGGATGGCCAGCTTTAGTCTTCCCTTCAGTGCCTGTGTCTTCTAATTTCGTAAGTTCCACAGCTGCAGCCTCCATCAGACTCTTCGGCATTCAACACTTCTAGAAGTGTCACTCACTGCATGCTTTTGTCCCATGCTTCGACCCCTACATCTCTACGGGACACAACAGTGACATAGTGGTCCCAGCATGGAACCACAGTGCATAGAAGACAACACAGACATCTGAAACAAAGGGGCTCAGTTAAAAAAGTTAAAGGATGAGTATAGGAAACCCCCATACTCTGCAGCGCCATGTAGGTGCAGTAGTGCCTTTTGAACAGCATCCACCAAGCAATACACGAGGCAGAGCTTTTATAAGTGAACCCCACAGTGCTTTAGCAAGCAAAAGGCCATTCAGCTTGGGATTTCATATACTAGAACAGTCCAAAAGGGTTGGTTTATGATTGATTGCTAATACCTGAAACTAGGTTAGCATAAGTATTGCTTCTTAGGCTGCTTTCCCACTGGTGTTTAGATGCAAAATGTCTTTGTGTTTACATGCATTTTCATAGCATTTAGGTTACATGCTTTTAGTTGTTCAATAAAGACTTTTCCCTCCAAAAGCCCCTTTAATTCCCAGAAAGCACTGATATTTTAGTTCCCAGTATACACTGAGCCGCAGAGTAGGGTGTGACTTGTAAGCTAGTGAGGGAGAGCAAGTGAGAGATTTTTTTTAGAGATTTTATTTTCACTGAGGATTACCAAACAGAAGAAGAGGAGAAACTGATGGCAATGAGTACACCCACTCATGTCACAGAGGTTGTCAGAGGGGTTATTCATGCTGCACTATCAGAAACTTTGCCTGTAGCCAGATAAGTTCTACAAAATAACACATATGGCAGGTGCAGCATTTGTCCACTTCCTTGACACTATGAGACCTAGGATAACGCGCAATGATACTAGATTGAGGAAAAGTGTGTTTTCTTAGGACCATTTACTTTTGCCCCTAAGGTGTGTCTGCATATACTGTATACTGTATATTAATGCATATAGGTATATCTTTGTATTTCTTTCTCTCTGTATTTGTCTCTCTTTGGATCTCTGTCTGTTTTCTCTCTCTCTCTCTCTCTCTCTCTCTCTCTCTCTCTCATTTCCAATGGTATTTGGGGCTCTAGTTCAAACCGCAGCGTTCAGTTCCAGAGCATGTAAAAAAAACTGCAGCAAGCCCTATTTTACCTGTTCTGGAATGCATGCAAACGCATAAAAAACGCATGCAAATGCATCAACGCACTACAAGCCATTCTAAACTAAAAAAAAAAAAAATATTATTTTTTTTCACCGTTGCGGCCAAGAACACATCAAAAACGCAGTGCACTGTGTGTGCAGAAACTCATGCAGATCTGGTCTGCATGAGAGGTGTGAACAAGCCCTGAAGAATAGTTTTCATGTGATGGCACAGCAAATTGGCTCAGGTGATGTGTATCACATTATGCAAAAAAAACCGTTTTATCCACACTACCCATGCAAGTTTCTATTTCAGGGTCAAATTGAAATTGGTGCAGGTTCTGTGAATAATTCTGAAAAGGATTGCACCAGTTTTCAATATCAAAAACTGCTCTAGGTGGAGCTGAAGAAACTCAACTTTCTGCTTTTGCTTTGTAGTGTCTGTAGTTTGCAGGCAGTCATGGCATATAAAATAGAGCAGATCATTATTATTTAACAAAGGGTCATGCACCCCCTTTGTTATTGATAAGTATGATCTGCTCTATTTTGTTATTTTAATAGAGTGGTGCAAGTTAAATGGTGTTAAAATTAAAATGTATCGTGCATTGTGATGTTCCATTTGTGAATGTTATTTTGTTATTTATCCTGGGTTTCTAGTAACTGGTCATTCATTCGCCTCCTTGCATGGCTAATTCCGTCTTTGAAATTGAACAGTTAGCATGATTTGCCAAGAAACCTCAAAAGTTATATGGGAAGAGATGAAGGCGAAAGTTATGCCAGAGCCATAGAAGGCTAGTGTGAGGACATTTTGTAAGATACCATAATTTGACAACTGTGTCAGAGCAATTGATGGAAAGCATATCCAAATAAGGAAGCAACCCAAATGGCTCCAATTTTGTCAGCTCCACTTCCCTGAACTTCCTGTCCAGTCCAAAATCACAAAGAACAGCACAGTCTCTAGCAGCTGCCATTCTATTAACTTTGAGAACAGAGGACAGAGGAATAACTAGTAGTGCTTTCCCAATGGCTTCTCTTGCTGTGTCTGTGTGTTTGTGGAGACACACATAGCGTACTAGCACACACAAAGGTGACTCCATGGGATCCTGAAAGGGAAAAAAGCCACCTTTAAACAGGATATCAGTACCAGAGCTCAGGGGACCGGCTGATTTTGCAGGAAGCTAAAACGTTTAAACATCTAGAAGCAGCATCCATTGTAAGTGAATTAATCAGAATATGAAATAGCTTAACATTTTTCAGACTTTAATATCACTTTACATCACTTATGAAGAGTGGTTCAGCTTGCTTAAACATGAATATTCCTTTCTGATCCACAAAGGCAATTGAATAAACCACTGGCATGTTTCTATCATTTCTTTTTAGTGTTGCTACAGTGTAAAAATGCCAGTTGAGTGAGAGTGATTCTCATTGCCATTTTTACATAACTAGACATTAGTCCCATAGGGATCAGCATGCATTCCCTACACAAGAAGAAAAACTAGCAAATTTACTTTCTGATGCGATTTAATATGTGATTGGATGGAATTTTCTTAAGATTAAAATAAACTTATTCAACACCATTGATGCCACAAGTCAGTTTCCGTGCTTGTGCATGGTAATTAGATATCCCTCAGGCCATGACTTTTACATTTAGCTAGTTATTATGCTAATTGTGTATTAAATTGCAATAACTAAAGGAAAATGTCTGATTGTTTAGGCTTTGGGCTGAGATATGTAATAAAGTTATAATAGCAGACAGGCTGGAATAATTAAGGGCTAATCATTCTTTAGAGCTGCTTTCAGGTTGTCCTTAGTTACAAAGTTTTTGCTGTTTTCAGTGGAGTTTATTAACAGAGGGAAATTTTCCTGAGCAGTAAGTAAGCAGTAAATGTAAGTAATGCCTCCTTGCTTTGCAGTACAGAATGAAAAGAGAATGTTTAATTGACTGTGTTTGATCATTTCTTGGAAGTCGATCAATCAGCACCGTCTGAAGGGAAAAATGTTTACAAATTGGTTATTCAGTGAGGACACAGTAATTCATTATGGGACACAGTACTAAGATGTTCTAATATGATTGGGTTATACCATTGCCTACTGCAGGATTTTGACACTGGCAAACCAAAAAGCAATTGGCCAGCCAGGTATAGCCCCTCCTACTTCTAGCATACTTCAGTTTTTACTAGTGTCCTAGGAAGACAGTTTACCCCTTTTTTACTAGCCATTTTATTTGTTTTTTGCTCAAGATATTTTTTTTCTTCAATCAAGACCTAATCTACATGCTGCTGAGCTGGACTCTCTATGCATTCCTTGGCAATGCCTTGGAGGCCATACCTAAACCCTACTGGTCTTAAGATTGCAGACCCTGCCTGGAATGTGACATTCAGACACTAGGCTCTGCCTGTGGCACTTCCTAGACCTTCCGGTATTATGTCAGTTGGCCACAAAGTTCATTCCAAGTCCAGAGCTGTGGCACAGACTCTGGTGTGACCCAGTCATTGAAGACTCTAAATTAGTATGCCATATGGACTGAGCTTCGGGGGCTACTACACTAATTAGTAACATTGAACACCACCATTATTCCCCTGTTCCATTGGGTTCACAGAGAGAGTCAACTTATGGAGGAATTAAATAAATGCTGCCTCATTAGGTGTATGAGCTATGTGAGTGTTGTGGGCACTCACTGCTCTCTTTCCTCTTTTTTATTGCTGCCACCAACAGTGACCTGATCATCTCCGGCCATCAAACTTTACACTATTTCTTGGAAGTATTGTAGCCTCTGGTTACAGGATACTGTTGTTTTAGCAATGTTTTCTAATAAGTATTGAATGCAACATTGCCATGGATTGCGCCTTTCAAAATATACATTACTATGTACACAGTGAAGTGTGGGTAAGCCCTTTGTCTTGCTTGTTCATTCCAGTGCTCCTTATCAGACACCATCATTGAATAATATGCAGTCCAGGAGAGGAGGGAATATACTACTCAAAGGAAAGGAAGATTATTAGGCAGTAGAGCGGGGATACAGTGCTGTTTTAACCATGTGAAAATTTACTAACGCTTTCAGGGACTGTGAATTTTGTCCTCAGGGAGCAGTTTCTCTTTTTATTACCTTCACAATTTATGCTCTGTGAGGCGTTCCACACTCCATCTTGAAATTTCCAGCTCCAGCAAATTTTGTTTCCTGTTAAGCACAAGTCAGTTGTATATGATTTTAGTCTTACCTTACATGGAAAACAGAGCTATTCCTGTCTTGATCTTACAGTGTCACATTTGTTTTCTTAGAGGAAGTTCTCTGTTCTTATGCTTTGCAGAGCTGCTAAAATGTAAAACATTAATGATTTAAAGGAGCACAACAACTCATCAAAAAGAAAAAAAAATACACTGCTGGCCAAAAAAGTCATCACCCGGATTTAGCTAAGCAAATAGATCAGAACCTTTGGATAATTAATCTAGGTTCAGCAATGTCCCCACAAAATTAGGTCAGCTGCCTACCTAAATATACTGAATGACCGGGTTTTCCTATGAATTAATTTTTTCTTCTCCGGTGGCACGTGTATATTCCAAGATGACAATGCCAGGATTCATCAGGCTCAAATTGTGAGAGTGGTTCAGGGAGCATGAGACATAATTTTCACACATGGATTGGCCACCACAAAGTCCACACCTTAACCCCATTGAGAATCTTTGGGATGTGCTGGAGAAGACTTTACACAGTGGTCCGACTCTCCCATCATCACTACAAGATCTTAGTGACAAATTAAGGCAATTCCGGATGGAAATAAATGTTGTGACATTGCATAAGCTTATCAAAATAGCGAATGCATGCCATAATCAAAGCTGAGGGCAGTTCAACAAAATAGTGTATTACTTTTTTGGCCAGGTAGTGTAGTTACTTTATATGAAAGTGGTGTTACTAACGTTCGCCAAATATGTATGTTGAAATGTCCTTAACTCTACAAAAAATGTGTGTATCTTAGCTGGGTAGGTAACCAGTTGTGTAATGTAAAACTACAGACTCTATAGCAGGGGTGCCCACAATTTTTTTGATAAGATCTACTTTTCAAATGATGAGCTACAGGAGATCTACCAATGAAAAAAAACCTCCCTCACACTTTCTCTCCTGGCTGTCTCTCCTTACTAATCCTCCTGGCCCTCTTTCCTCACTCTCTCTCCTGGCTGTCATTCCTCGTTTTCTCCCCTGGCTGTCTCTCTTTGCTCGGCCCCCCTGGCTGTCTCTCCTCTCTCTTTCCTGGCTGTCTCTCCTCTCTCTATTTCCTGGCTGTCTCTCCTTGCTCTCTCCCCTGGCTCTCTCTCCTGGCTCACCTTGCTGTATAGTGCAACAGGCTGTGTAAACTAATATTCTTTATAATACATAGCACTTTAACCACCAGTATCCACCAGAAAGGTGTCAGGGAGCTTGGCTCAGCAGACTCAGGCTAATAGGTAATCATGTGCGCACAGATAAATAAATATACCAAAATGGAATAAAGGGGCCGCCATTCACACCCTTCCTGATTTACCAGCATCAGCTTTGAGAGCTACTGGTAGATCACGATCTACCTAATGGGCACCCCTGCACTACAGGATTGGTTTACTAAAGGTTTAGAACATGTTCACTTTACAGAGTGTATTAGTGTAGTGAGTAAGGGAAAGCTGTGTTCACTTTGAATACCCATCATGAGCAAGGAAATGTAAAAACAGGATTTTTGTTCAAACGTAATTGAATCCTTAAAGTTAACACAGTTTCACTTCAGTTATTAAGCTACATGAAAATTTGCTTAGCTAATAAGGTGAAGCTGTGCTGACCCCAATCAACCAAACATTTATCAGCAAAAATCCTTTTTTATTGTTTTTAACTTTGTTTCTTGTGCATGATTAAGTATTTACAAACATTGATGCATGAATCACATGCTGTCTCTTTTGTACTCAGAATACACGAATGGTACTTGAAGCTGATTTTCCAACCAGCTCCTTCAGTCCTCTGATCGAGGTATGCCGGCCAGAAGGGTGCCGACAGAGGCACCAACTGTGCAAATTTTGGCCGGTTCATAAAAAACTGGCCGACATTTGCATAGTGTATGGCCAGCTTTAATAAACATCTTAAAGGGAATGGCTAGTCCTCATTATTCTTTTAGCTATAAGTGTAAAAAACATCAGCATGGTGTAAAAACATGTATTACTATGTCTTAATATCCTTGTTTTGGATGTATATATTTTGTAATTACATATGTAGATTGGGGCAACCATATTTACTCATTACATACTTAGGGTCTGCTTCCTGTTTTCCAGTGCTGCTCAGTGGCTGTGCCTATTGCCCCTACTCATAAGTGTGTTTCTTTTCATTAATGGATGATTGATGCAAACACAACTTCACTGATCAAAGTGAACATTTTATTTAAATTCAATCAGTTTTTATTAGATTTTCAGTACAAAAAATACAAACAGTAGAAAGAGTAGGGGGGCAACACGGTACAGATGTTAATAGAACCTGATCAAGTACGAGGCATTGATATTAAAGAGTCACACATTCCATTAGGGACAATCACATGCCCTTAGGGGACAATGAAGTATAGGGCCCATGGGTGGGTTGCTAAAGCGGTTTTCAGCCATGGCACCTGTAGATTAGGCCTCATACCAGTAGTATAAGAGTTGAAATAAAAGACCATGTTGTATCCCCTAGTGGTAGACAGTACTCAGACAGACATACGGCAGGGGGAGACATACAAAGAGTACACAAAGCCAAAAGACATGACAAGAAGAAGGGGAAAGATGACAATATGGGGAGAAAAAAAAAGAGAAAAAAAAAAGAAAGGGGGGAAGACAAAAAGTAAGAGAGAAAACTAAGTGAGAAATTAGAGAGAAAAAAGAAAGAAAGGCTCCTCGGACCCCAGCAGCCCGAACAATCCAAGCTATGGATCCATTAATTACAGTAAAAACAGGCCGCAGGCCATATTTCTACAGAGGGATTTCTCGCGCTTTACAATGCGAGGAATGCCGCAGAATCCATATATAAAACCCAAGGGGCCCATAAAGTTGCGCATTGAGGTTGACAGTCCCCCAAAGAAGCCGTCAGCTCTTCATAGCGCATGATCAGGCACAGTTCAGCAATCCACTCCCGCACGGTTGGGGATATCACGGTGTTCCAGTGTCGAGGGATAATTGTCCGAGCCGCGGCCACAAAAAATCGGAGCAGGTCTGTCTTGACCGAGGCCAAGGAGCCAGGCAAGACAGACAAAAGGGCTACTTTGGGGGATGGGACCAGGGACGTTCCCATGACTTGATTGTAGATGGCAAAAACACGGCACCAGAAAGGTAATAATACCGGGCAGCTCCACCAAGTATGAAGGTACGTGCCTTCTGCAATCAAACATCGCCAGCAATGTGCTGGCCTATCGGGGAATATCCTGTGTAAGCGGGCCGGGCATCGGTACCAGCGAGTTAGAATTTTATAGCCCTTTTCCTGACCCGAACAAGCAATAGAGAGCTTATGGGTTAGCCGGAACGATGTACGGACTTCCTCGTCAGTAAGATCAGAGCCTAGGTTTCTCTCCCACCTGCATATATACAGGGGGCGGTCCTGTGATTTTACCGCAATCAACTGGCGGCATATCAGGGAGATGGTATGAGAAGGTGCTTCCTCAAGGCCACAAAAGGATTCGAACCAGGAGAGCGGGCGATGTAAAACAGCCCGGCCCCCCAATTCACTATAGAATGTGCGAAATTGAAAATATAGTAGCCAAGAGCCGGGGTTATTCGGATAGTTTGCTAGCAGAGCATTCAAGGGTTTCAGGGCCGTCTTCATGAGGGCCTCCACTATCGGCGACGGTTCTTTGGCCGACCAGCAAAGGAAACGAGAGGAAATACAACCGGGAGGGAACTCAGGATTTCCCATTATAGGTGTCATAGGGCCCAAAAACATCATCTGCATACAGTCCTAGTTTATAGTGGTGATCCCGAATACAAATCCCCTGAATAGATTGATTCATGCGGATAGCTACCGCAAGATGTTCCATCGCCAAAATATATAAGAAAGGAGACAATGGGCAACCCTGTCTAGTCCCATTTCGTATAGTAAAGGAGGGGGATAGCAAGCCGTTAACTTGCACCCGAGCCGTAGGACAATTGTAGAGGGCCATAACTTTTTCCACAAACGGTTTTGGCAGGCCAATTTGTTCCAGAGTAATAGCGAGGAAGGTCCAACTTAGACGGTCAAATGCCTGCTTTGCGTCAACAGACAGGAGACATAGAGGGAGGCCAGAGGATTTAGCATATCGCATAAGAGTGAGTGTCTTGATTGTATTGTCTCTGGCTTCATGAAAAGGAACAAATCCCACCTGATCCATATGGATCAAAGATGGGACATGTTGGCTCAAGCGATTCGTGAACATTTTATTTAGTTCTTAAATCCACTCCTCTGGGTCTGCCAATCCATTGAACACATTGCACTCTCTGTTTGGCTGATATCTCATTAGTTTTTTTTAAGCAGGAAGTGGTTGTAGTAATAAAAATGTGTAGTTGTAATGCAGTGCACCCAGAAAATCTCTATATTTAACCATCTTCCTGTCATGACATGTATCACTTGTCATGGCAATCAAAGGGTTAAAACGAGTTTATGGCTGAGCTCATCAGCTTGTTTTAGATTAAATGAGCAGGCTCCCCTCTGTTAGTTAAAAGTGATCTGGGCAGCAATAAACCCACCTGATCAGTTTTATAGCCCAAAATGTGGGTCACCATGCACCATGATCCCTCTCCCCAGCCGGACCCCATCCACTATGATTAGCAGGCTCTTTTGTTGCTGCCGGGAGCCTGGGGAGCCTGGAATCACAATAAACATTGACAGGATGGCCAACGGGAGCAGATGAAGGAAGTAAAGGGTCAATTGAGGGACACAGGTTCTGCCCCTTTGTGTTATTGGCTGTATGCACTGTTTGCTCACAAAAAAACTGGCATGACAGTTGGAGGAAAGGTCATATAAGGACTGGCTTAATGTTTTTTGTTTTGCCAGTGTCCAAACCTCCTGCAGGTGACAGTATCACCTACATGTCCAAAACTAAATACAATCATGTGTCCCTCAATGGACTTCAAGAAACAGATTTTATGGTAGATAAAAAATCTTATTTTATACATAAAACTCATTGGGCTTCATTTACTCTATTGGCCTTCCGTTACCTTCCTAAAAGAAGTTGAATAGCCAATCGTGTGGGAATTAAAAAAAAAAAACTAAAATGTTGCTTCATATATTGTTATTGCTATGTGGGCTTTTCTCTGTAAGTAAGGAAACCATGAACCGTAATGCTAGATACAAACTTGGTCATTTTGAAAAATATAATCAGTTTTGTCTATTGTTTCAACAGTTTCCTCAGTCTAAAGTGGTCAGATTGTCACAAATGCAGTGGGAATTGATTTGAGCCACTGACTGCAATGCTGGTGAAAGGGCATATCCAATCAATTTCCACCTCAAATTCATAATTCTTTTTCTAAAGGAAAACAGAAAGTGATTAAAATTGTGGGTGGTAGATTGCTGTCAACTGTTCAATACAATTATTTTCTCAATTAAAAGCTAGTAAACAGTTTAAAAAGGTATATGACTATCTTGTGGTCACTACTAAACTCAAAGGTTAGGGCAAATGGGAAGGCTATACATATTTGGCTCAGTACACACTTTTTTGCCCTGAGCTTTGCAAGGCAATGTTTGGGATGCGGCAATGTCTAGTGACCCACTGAGTTTATGTAATCTGCTACCCACGGTTTCAATCGTGTCCCAGTTCTAAGTGACAAAATGCTTGACTGGTGTGGAAATAAATTGGAAGTGTCCTTCGACTGGCACTATAGTGATTTCGATTGATTTCCACTCGACTGGTTGATTGACCCCGGGAAACAAACAAAAGGGGCAGACTATAGTTGAAAGCTGATGTAAAATTCAGTCCAACAAAATTTGCAGGTTTATGAACATCATTGGGTCTGAAGCATATCCAAACCCAAGAACAATTTTGCAGATTACCAGTCCATAGATGTGGTGTAGGGATGTCCCGATGCCACTTTTTCAGGCCCAAGTACAAGTACAAGTACTTCCCCTCATGTACTTGCCGATACCAATTACCGATACTTTTTCTTAAAGGGACAGGTGACTTTAAATGATCCATAGTACAACTACATATTATGTACTATGGATCATAATTTAACGTATTCATGTTAGCAGGGGAGAATTGTAAAGCTATTGTTGCAGTGCATTCTATATGTAGTATATAGTACATGTACCTATAGAGTGCACTGCAACAATAGATTTACAATTATCCTCTGCTAACATGAATGGATTAAATGATCCCTAGTACAGGGCTACATACAGATCATTTAATCCATTCATGCTAGCAGAGTATAATTGTAAATGTATTGTCTGCACTGTATTAGCAGTGTGTACTCTATATGTACTCGATATGTAGTACATATAGAGTATATACTGCTAATACAGTACTACATATAGAGTACACTACAGCAATAGAGTTTTTCAATTATCCCCTATTTCCCTGCTAACATGATTAGGTTAAATCATGATCCATAGTACAACTACATGTTATGTATGTAGTATACTATAGATCATGATTTAACCTAATACTCTATATGAAGAAGTAAATGTACACTTGCAATCAGAATATAAACACAATACTGGCAAAGTGGCAAAAACTACACCACTTGCCATCTCAGCAGCACAGGTCTTTACTTTCTGGTGCCTGTTCAATGGAGCCTGCCTTATCCGCAGCTAGACCTCACTCTGTTCTCTCCTCCATCCCACCTGTATCTCCGCCATCCTGTATAATCTCCTTCTCGGAGGGCTCATCAGATCCCTGTCTCCCCCCCTCATGATATCATTTCCGATTCTTCTAATATATCTATTCAGCTCTCCATTATCTCCCTCTCATACACAGCCGTCCTCTCCCACCATCCCCTAGGTTACCTCCCATACACTAGAGGCCAATCTGAACTTAACTAAGGCTCTGGCAGGTAACGGCCATTTTGGGTAGGACAGAATGTACTCCAAGTAAATGGAGATTTCCCAGACACACGAGAACAAACTTTCCTGTAGGGGCTCTTGCTGGCGGTGGCCATTTTGGGTAGGACAGACTGCACTGTAAGTAAATGGAAGCGATTTGTTGGACACTAGAGTACAAACTGTCCTGGGCTGAGTCTCCAGCCGGCGGCGGACATTTTGGCTTGGACAAAGACACCCTCAACACGGCTGTATAGAGAAGTGATTTTTTTCTCCTCATGCGAGGACGACGTCGGCGGCGCTGAGAGGCTGAGCGGAGGAGCGTCGCGTCACTGCTGTGGGCGGAGCTACAGGAGGAGGCCTCTGGGCAGTCGTCAGCCAACTACATTAGACCCCACCTGGAGTTCCGCCCACAGCAGTGATGCGACGCTCCTCCAGCCGGCCCAGAGGACCCGAGCCACCACGGAAGGTAAAAAAAACACACACAAAAACAGCGCAAGCTTCGGCGCTAGGCATCGGGGCATTTTGACAAGTACAGGTACTTGTCAAAATGCCCTGTATCGGGCCCGATTCCGATGCTAGCATCGGTATCGGGACATCCCTAATGTGGTGGATGTATTAGTTTTCTATTATTATTTGCTTTTTTTCTCATTATTTTCATCTGGTGACCTTGATAGTAATACATGTCCTCTCCCAGAGTGAAAAAACAAACTCAATATACTGTATCTGTGGAGAGACAGCATTGCCACCCCCCAAAAAAACACATGGTATCAACTCTGTACCATTTCTACTTTTACTTTACTGTTGCTTTTCATTAAGTTTCCTATCCTGTATCAAGTAACCCATCCCAAATGTTCATCCTGTTGCTTTTACATTTTTAAGCTTTAGTCAAAGAGAAGGAAATACAGAACACTAGGTCTGTTTTCAATTTATTCTTTGGTGGTATAGAATCTATGAAAATACAGTTCTCCTTAAACCTGACTCATTGTGTTCTCCAGTGACAAAGGCGATGTTATATTTAATTCCCATTTGAAACTATGAGGCAAGCTTTCATTGTAAGCCTACAACTGAGTATATCACCAAGATAAGCTCACTGTCGGTACAGCACTTGTCGTTTCATGCAGTAAATCAAAGTCTCAGCTTTCAAATCCAAAAAGAATAACAAATAGAGAAAATATCAGCCTCAGTTACAAAAGCACATTGTGCTTTTCACCAAAGGTTCAACTTGGGTGACTGGATGCATTAAAAATAAAAAAAAGGAGTAAGAAAAAATGATCATTAGTTTAATTACATCTGTTATTTCTTTCTTCTTTTTTTTTCTCCAGGAACACGAACAGCTCAGCTATTCCTCCACCAGATCCAAGGCACCCAGCGTTATAATCACAGGCCTGAAGCCATCCACCAAGTATATATTTCACATTCGAGTCAGAACCGCTGCAGGATACAGCGGCTACAGTCATAAGTTTGAATTTGAAACTGGAGATGAAAGTAAGTTTAATTAACCCTAGTGTGTTGTATTTGAAATATCAGATTGGAACATGCTGCCCTTTATGTGACTTTACACTTATTAAACATGCAAATGTGTCATCTTTTTTTTACATGGTAAAATTTTATTTGAAACATTCTTAAATATACAGAGTATAATAGCTGTACAAGTATAGAGTTTTTGTTAAAAAGGGTAATTAATGACTGACCCATCATCCACAGAAATCATACCAGCTCATGTATTTTGAAAAGTTTGAATCTGTATGGAGGACATGGGACCACAGGGTCTCAAAACTGCAGGGGCCTAAGCTGAATGCCCTGCCATCCTAAAGTAGCAATACACTCAGGAGTTAAATCTTAAAAATGTATTCATGTACCCTAACTGTTAACAAAAATGTATCCTATTTGTGTATCACTCAGCTGCAGATCCTCAAATCATCTCTGAATTGGTGCTGACACTGTCCTTCCTTCTGGAGGGTGGCTACTATTGTTCCCCATGGTCCCTGTGTGTGCTGTAAAATATCCACCACTTCAAGCTTCCTCCCATGATGGATACAATCTCATGTTTAGTTTACTAATTTGCTGTGGACATGCTCAGATCTTGAGGTACAGGGGTCACCCAACCATTTGTTTTTGCATGAAGGCTCTTGGCCTAATGGTGGACCTCCTTCGATGCAGTCCTATATGCTCAGTCTCACACTAGGTTGTTTCAGCTGAACATTCTAGCTGACAGGGAAAAACAGGTATAGTCCCTGGACCTCCCCAGCAAGATCAAGCTCGCCCCGTCATGGTGGATCTCCAAACTAGCAATGGAATCAAGTTAAATCCCTCATCCCATTGGTCCGGAAGGTACTCACGATGGTTGCCAGCCTGTCAGGCTTGAGAGGAGTCTTGGACAACCTCTCAGTTCAAGGGACCTAAATCTTGGATCCCGATTAAAATCCATGAAGCTCAGGGCAATTCGCTTGCCCTTTGACGCTGGCCTCTGCAGTTACAGAGTCACCTGACCAGAAATCAGTCGGGCAACACCATGGCCTTGGTTTACATCAACCACCAGATACCAAAAGTTATGCAGCTCAAGGGGAAGCCTGATTTTGACTTGGGTGGAGCTTCACATCCCAGCCCTGCCCACCATACACATTGTAAATGTGGAATTGTATTGGCAGGCAGACTTTATCAGTCAACATTTGGACTAGGAATCAGTCACAATGGATCTGGCAACAATAAAGCTGAACTCCATACAGGTATGAGAGACACAAATGAATGCAGGTTTGTAATAATTACCATGTATTTCATTAAATGCAAGCTGGGACAGTACCTAAATTTGACCTGGTATCAGCCACTTGCAGTCTTCTCTACAGCAGAGAAAGGGAGAGAGGAGCAGCACAAGAACAGGCAGTAAGGTGTGCGTTATTGCTAGGAGCATGCAGGTCGAAAGCAGAGTGATGAGAGATGAGTTCATCAGTTTTCTGCTTCTCCTTTCAATGCATAGTCACAGGTTGGAGGAAACCTGTAAGTGGAAGTAAAGCCACAGCAAAAAAAGATGAGGTTACCTCCCCTGCCAGGCAGGACTGTTCTTTGTGGCAGAGCTGTGCAATTCTCAGGAGTAGATGGATAGAAATAGAAATCCTCTAACAGACAAATCATCTCTTGTATATGTATATCATCTGCATATTTAGCTGTTTGCCTGGAGTTCAACCTTAAGTATTCCCTGCATGGCACAATATAGATGAACTTTGGGGACTGTAGAAGGAGAAGTATATTGCTAACTGTGACATAATACTATATTATTTCCATAAGATGCTTCCAGTATACAAATGTTTATAATTTGCAGCATATCCAGCTGTTGCTACGAATATGAGAATTTCGAATTTGTTTCTGTTTGCCACATTTTATATCTGCATAGTGTTTTCTAAGGCAGTAATTTGTCTAAAAGAAGAAAGAGATTGAATGAAACCAATTCAGAGTGCTTATTGTCTACGCTCACAATAGAATCTTCCCTTCAAAGTAAATATACATTTAAAGGATTAATATCTGTTACGGTTAATGGTTGCTGAGTTGCATATCGTACTGCCTACATAAAATATAGGTCTCATTTAAATTGCAGTGCTACAGCAGCAATGAACAGAGCGAACTAGTTACTTAAAGGATTTTTTTTTCTTTATCCGGAACACAATTTGTGCCACCTCGATAATTTACAATAGAATCAGATGCATCATTACTAGAGGCAGCCAGATATGGAAACCATTTCCATTTTTAAGTGATTATTAATAGTAAGTTACAAAGCAGATGCAGAAATGGCTGACCCTGCATGACCACAGTGTTAATATAAATCAATCACACAATGTATACATTATTTTCTCCCCCTAAACTTTATATTCTGCTAGAGGAAGCATGTATGCAAATGCTTAATAGCTCTATAGGGGCTAAAAAAAAGTGTTCAGTTGTGGTCTCATAAATAACGTCTCCACTGCGTTGCATCAAGTAAGCACGGATTATTACTATTTCTAGCTGAGCATATAATTGGATAATTTTCTGTAACCCACTTTCTTTTTCCCGAACTGAGAGCAGGTTACAAGCTGGCATACCATTTCACTGCAAAGGATCTGTTTCCTTTCATATAGACTTATTGAATTCCAGTCAGATGTTACATTTTTGTAATTTTTATGATTACAGTAATGTTAATAAATCAGCCCTCAGGCAACCAGTTAAATACACGGCTGAAATACATGTATGTGAGCTATCTGTCATACCAATGTGTTTGTAATTCTGTCCAGCCACATTTGTGATTCATATACCTCTGCTCACAGGCAAAGGGGGGACAGCAGTTAGAATTAGGCTAGGTTCACACCTGCACTGCAACGCACTACGTCCCGGGATCGCGCAGTCCTGTACAGTCCAGGCAGTGATTGCCATGTGGCCCCATGGTGACATCCACTTGGCAATCGCAGAAAAGAGGTACATGTACCTTTTTTTTTGCGATACACGACGAGCAGCTGTTTTAAACTGCGCAATCCGCCCGGCGCGATTGGGGTGCTATTAGAAAATAATGGCAACCACAGCGCGATCGGTTCAGCCCTTGGCGACAACTGACCTAGCGGCAATCCGCGCAGAATCGTGCACGATTGACGCGCAGTGAGGTGTCGCCTAGGTGTGAACTAAGGCTAAGTTCAAACCGCACGATATCGCACAAAACAGAGATTTGCATTCAAGTCTATGGAAGCTGTTTACACCTTTGCGATTTGTCGCACAGTAGAAATCGACTGTTGCGCAAAAAGATGCAGGAGCTATTTTTGGGTGGTTGTCATGTGGTTTGGGTCCCATTGACATCTCTATGCATTGAAAACTGGGCAACAAGCGGAAAGCAAAATCGTGCAAACAGAAAGCAAAATCGTGCAAACAGAAATAAGCGACAACTGCGCGAAAACAGCTAACCAGATCAATTGCTTAGGTGTGAACCTAGCCTCAAGGAATATAGTTATATCACCTTCCCACCCACAGCATGCGGATTAGACCTACTCTGCTCACTCCTCCTGCCAGCTCGTTTCCTGATAGCACATGTGCATTGGCTCTTGCTGGTGCACCTCCTTTTGTTCATGCTACTGTGCAAGTGTTGACATAGTTTACAGTGTTGTCAAACCAGGTAACTGTTATTTGTTGGTAATAAATCATTTATGCTTTTACAAGCATGCAAAACCACATTTCTTGGTGTTCAGCTGTAAAATATCTCAATAAAATATAGAAATCGTATAACAAACAAAATATTTTTGTTGACTACAATCTCTTGATACTATATTTATCTACATTGTTGGAATGATATCTCACTGTCTGTCATACTACTTGAATATCTATATTTATTTCAATTCCGTGGTTCACCATAATACATGTTTGCTTATACCATGTATAATACTGGATGCTGAAATACCTAAGTTGTTATCGGTTACTTCCTCAATAAAAATCTATTGTTTAAGAAAATATAAAAATTAATAATATGTACACATCTGCAAATATGAATACTACATAAGTACATTCTAGTCTTTCTTGTGCCACTTTGAGTTCCTTCATTGTCTCTGCATAGGAGCTGCCAATGCTAAGGTTGCAGGCCTCCTTGTTCCCACAAATCCAGGATGAACTGGGATGGGGACCATTGGAGTAAGCAGCAGCAGGCGAATTGATCTTTCTAGGTTGAGGTTGAATAAAGACATAAGTCCATCAAGTCCAACCTATTGTGTGTATGCATTTATGTTTGAGCAGGTATGTGCGTGTGTATTAGTCCATGTGGGATTTTGCTCTTAGGCGTACCTGTACCCCTGTATGTTATGGTCTCCGAGGAACTCGTCCAAGAGTTTCTTGAATGATTCCCCACTCTTAGCTGAGATCACCTCCTGCGGCAGCGAGTTCCAGACCTTAACCCCTCTGACTGTGAAGAACCCCTTACGCCCTGTGTGTTGAAATTTTTTTTCCACCAATTTTTGGTTGTGCCCTCTGGTCTTTGTTACGGAGCTAAGCGTAAACAGTTTGTTAATAATGTTGCTGTTGCGCTTGAATAGTTTATACAGGAAAATCATGCCCCCCCTTAATCTCCTAACCTCCAAAGAGAACATATTTCATTTTAACAACCTTGTGTCATAGTTCAGGTCATCAAACCCCTTAATAAGTTTGGTTGCCCTCCTCTGGACTTTTTCCAGCTCAAGGACATCCTTTCTGAGTATCGGTGACCAAAACTGGACCTCATACTCCAGATGTGGCCGAACCAGTGATCTGTAAAGTGGCAAAATTATAGACTTGTCTCTGCAATACATTCCCTTCCTAATGCAAGACAGTACTCTGCTTGCTTTGTTTACAGCAGCCTAGCACTGCGAGCTGTTCTTCAATCTGCGGTCTATAATGACCCCCAAATCCTTCCCCGTTTCCGACTTCCCTAGTGGCACACCCATAAGTGTATAGTCCATTTGCCTATTTTTAACTCCAAGGTGCATTACCTTACATTTATCAACATTGAACTTCATCTGTCATACAGTTGCCCACTCCCCGATTTTCTCCAGGTCCTCCTGTATTGTTATAATGTCTAAATCTGTGTCTACTACCCTCCCAATTTTAGTATCATCAGCAAACACTGAGACATGGCTATTCACTCCCTCCCCGATATCATTAATACATAGGTTAAAAAGCATGGGACCCAGCACCGAACCCTGGGGCACGCCACTCATGGCCTCAGCCCAGTCTGAAAAGGTGCCATTTACTGATACTCTTTGTGCACGTTCTCGTAGCCAGTTTTCTATCCACGTACACACTAATTCATCTATGCCCATAGCCCTTAGCTTGTATAACAAGTGTTTATGTGGCACCCTATCAGAGGCTTTGGAAAAGTCCAGATATACTACGTCCACCGGCCTCCCCCCATCCAGATCTCTACTTACCTCTTCGTAAAAGGTTAGCAGGTTGGTCTTGCAAGAACGATCCTTCCTAAATCCGTGCTGCATATCAGTTATTATGCCATGATCCCGGACAAATTCCACTAAGTAATCTTTAATAATTCCCTCTGATAGTTTACATACTATGCATGTCAGACTAACTGGTCTATAGTCCCCCGGTTGGCATTTTGACCCTTTTTTGAATATAGGTACCACATTAGCCCTTCGCCAGTTGCTTGGCACTCTACCAGCCATTACGAATTCCTTAAAAATAGAACAATGGTCTCGTTATCTCCTTGTTCAGTTCCTTGAGTACCTTGTTATGCAGATTATCAGGTCCTAATGCTTTATTTGCATTTAGTAGTTTAAGCCTATGTTGTATCCCGGTTTCAGTCAACCACTCAGGTGTACTTCTTTGTAAATTTTGTGTTTTTTCATGTACATTAAACCTGTCTGTTTCCTTGGTGAATACCGACAAAAAGAAAGTATTTAGCGCCTCGGCCCTCTCCCTGTTGTTTGTGAGTAACAATGTCTTTTATTGGGCCTATCTGTTCCTTTCTCCCCTTTTTACTGTTTATGTACTGATAAAAAATGTTGGGGTTCTTTTTACTAACTTCGGCGATATATTTTTCACATTCAATTTTAGCAGCCCGGACTATTAGTTTACATCTTTTGTTACATTCTTTGTAGTTTTGGAATGCCAATACTGTCCCCTCCGTTTTATACTTAGTAAACACCACTTTCTTTTCCTTAATGTGTTGTTTTACCGTTTTATTTAGCTACATTGGCTTTGTTTTTGATCTTTTACTTTTATTACCCAGCGGTATACACCTTGTTATAGCATTTTTTTATTTGTTCTTGAAACAGTCCCACTTTTGGTCAAAGTTTAGTTTATCAAATACGTTTTCCTATTCTATTTCACCCACTATGTTGCGTAGTTTATCAAACTTGGCCTTCCTGAAGTTTAGGCTTCTCGTCCGACCATCTCCCTTCCCTTTCTTGCACCCAATATTAAAGGCAACCACCTTGTGATCACTATTACCCAGTGTCTCCCCGATTATAATATCCTCAATTAACTCCGTATTATTGCTGATGATCAGATCTAGGATTGCATTTTTCCTAGTCGGGACCTCTACCATTTGATCCATGAAATTGTCTCACAACATATTTAGAAAACGGGCAGCCTTTGCCAATTGGGAAGTTCCATCAGCCCAGTTGATGCTTGGGTAATTGAAGTCTCCCATTACCACAACATTACCCTGTTTCCCCGCTATTTCTATTTGGGATTGTAGGTGGCCTCCTCCTCTTCCCCTATATTTGGAAATTTATAACAGACACCCACAATAAGTTTACGGCTAAGGTCCGTTCTATCTGGTTCTAGCCATAAAGATTCCACATTGTCTCCTCCACTTGACGAGATGTTGTCACGGATGTGCATAATGCGGTTATTTTTAACATATATACATACCCCCCCTTCTTGCCAGCCTGTCCCTCCTGAACAGGTTGTACCCTTCTATGTTAGTAGCCCAATCGTGTGTGCTATCCAACCACGTTTCTGCTATTCCCACTATATCGTAGTCCTCCTCGAGTAACATCACTTCAAGGTCTTCTATTTTATTTGCTAAACTTCTAGCATTGGTGAACATACATTTAATTTTTGTACTTTTACTGGCTAAACGTTTCCCCTCTTGCTCCCTACCACTATTTTTAATTGTACCTGTTACGGTTGGTCCAAGCCTACTTGGATCCCCTAGTTTAAGCCTATGTTGTATCCCGGTTTCAGTCAACCACTCAGGTGTACTTCTTTGTAAATTTTGTGTTTTTTCATGTACATTAAACCTGTCTGTTTCCTTGGTGAATACCGACAAAAAGAAAGTATTTAGCGCCTCGGCCCTCTCCCTGTTGTTTGTGAGTAACAATGTCTTTTATTGGGCCTATCTGTTCCTTTCTCCCCTTTTTACTGTTTATGTACTGATAAAAAATGTTGGGGTTCTTTTTACTAACTTCGGCGATATATTTTTCACATTCAATTTTAGCAGCCCGGACTATTAGTTTACATCTTTTGTTACATTCTTTGTAGTTTTGGAATGCCAATACTGTCCCCTCCGTTTTATACTTAGTAAACACCACTTTCTTTTCCTTAATGTGTTGTTTTACCGTTTTATTTAGCTACATTGGCTTTGTTTTTGATCTTTTACTTTTATTACCCAGCGGTATACACCTTGTTATAGCATTTTTTTATTTGTTCTTGAAACAGTCCCACTTTTGGTCAAAGTTTAGTTTATCAAATACGTTTTCCTATTCTATTTCACCCACTATGTTGCGTAGTTTATCAAACTTGGCCTTCCTGAAGTTTAGGCTTCTCGTCCGACCATCTCCCTTCCCTTTCTTGCACCCAATATTAAAGGCAACCACCTTGTGATCACTATTACCCAGTGTCTCCCCGATTATAATATCCTCAATTAACTCCGTATTATTGCTGATGATCAGATCTAGGATTGCATTTTTCCTAGTCGGGACCTCTACCATTTGATCCATGAAATTGTCTCACAACATATTTAGAAAACGGGCAGCCTTTGCCAATTGGGAAGTTCCATCAGCCCAGTTGATGCTTGGGTAATTGAAGTCTCCCATTACCACAACATTACCCTGTTTCCCCGCTATTTCTATTTGGGATTGTAGGTGGCCTCCTCCTCTTCCCCTATATTTGGAAATTTATAACAGACACCCACAATAAGTTTACGGCTAAGGTCCGTTCTATCTGGTTCTAGCCATAAAGATTCCACATTGTCTCCTCCACTTGACGAGATGTTGTCACGGATGTGCATAATGCGGTTATTTTTAACATATATACATACCCCCCCTTCTTGCCAGCCTGTCCCTCCTGAACAGGTTGTACCCTTCTATGTTAGTAGCCCAATCGTGTGTGCTATCCAACCACGTTTCTGCTATTCCCACTATATCGTAGTCCTCCTCGAGTAACATCACTTCAAGGTCTTCTATTTTATTTGCTAAACTTCTAGCATTGAACAACATATTTAGAAAACGGGCAGCCTTTGCCAATTGGGAAGTTCCATCAGCCCAGTTGATGCTTGGGTAATTGAAGTCTCCCATTACCACAACATTACCCTGTTTCCCCGCTATTTCTATTTGGGATTGTAGGTGGCCTCCTCCTCTTCCCCTATATTTGGAAATTTATAACAGACACCCACAATAAGTTTACGGCTAAGGTCCGTTCTATCTGGTTCTAGCCATAAAGATTCCACATTGTCTCCTCCACTTGACGAGATGTTGTCACGGATGTGCATAATGCGGTTATTTTTAACATATATACATACCCCCCCTTCTTGCCAGCCTGTCCCTCCTGAACAGGTTGTACCCTTCTATGTTAGTAGCCCAATCGTGTGTGCTATCCAACCACGTTTCTGCTATTCCCACTATATCGTAGTCCTCCTCGAGTAACATCACTTCAAGGTCTTCTATTTTATTTGCTAAACTTCTAGCATTGGTGAACATACATTTAATTTTTGTACTTTTACTGGCTAAACGTTTCCCCTCTTGCTCCCTACCACTATTTTTAATTGTACCTGTTACGGTTGGTCCAAGCCTACTTGGATCCCCTTGGGCAATTAGATTTGCTTTATTGACTACATTGCATATTTTTGCTAAGTTTGCTTGATTTACAACTTTGACTATGTTGACTGGAGTGAGCCCACTATTGTGGTTGTGGTCAAACATCTTCCCCTCCTGCACGGAGAATCAAGAAAACAACCAGAGGAAATTCAGGAGCTTCTTTGCCCTGCAGGGAAGGGAGATGGTTTGACAGACTGCTGCTTAGGCTTTTTACTGCTCAACAAGTTATTAAGCCCATAAGATGAATTTTACAAAGTAGAGAGGATGATGGAGCATGAGGAGGGTGTAAGTAAGAGTTTTTTGGGCGATTACCAGATTACCAATCTGGTAACAAAGACTTTCTGATTATGGTACTGTTGCATCATTCTGGTAATAGCTGTAACGGTACAATAATCAATTGTAATGTCAGTAGAGCTGCATTTTTGCATTGCCATCATATGTGATGGCTTAGGGCAGAATGGCTGCCACACCATGTTACCGATTGTAACACTTATGGTGGGCCCTCCTTATTACTGCCTATGTGTAGTGCCTATGTGCATATGTGTAGTGTGTGCAAATATATTGGAAGTATAGTATACTGTCTACTTACAGCTCACCCACTTCAGGTCCAGATATCAAAAAACAATCAGCTAGCAGAGTACAGATTGCTCAAGTCCATTAGTCATCAGGTCTAGTTGTACTAACACAGAATGTATGAGCTGTCTCTTTCACTGTCTCTACCCCCCAGACTTGGTGTACTTTGAGTGACTATGACATCTGATGTTGTTAGTGTGACATTAAGGCTAGACTAGGTATACGGCACAAGACCTAGGAAGGCAGGAAACGTAAATGCAGCCCTCAAAAAGGAATATGTGCATAGTCACTTTTCTTGTTTTGTTTTTCAGTAGATACAGAGAGTGTGAACAAGGTTTGTTTTTCCCTACACAGGATACTATATATATATATATATAGGGTGCCATATAAGCTAAAGCTAGCCAAGACTGTAAGTAAAGTTTCTTAGTCATTTTTGGCTATGGAGTTAGCTTTTTTTTTTTCGATCTTAGCAGCATTGGTAATAAATGGAACTACATATAGAAATGTATATTTTCACAGCTCTATACAGTTACATTTTGAGAGGGATATTGGCGTGTATGTGGGAAAGTGGTGACAATGAACAGATAATGGTCCAGGACCCTAGTGAATAGAGGTGGTCTTTGGTATAATAAGTCACATTTACAGTACAGTCTACTACTTTTTTTCTAATTATATATAGACATGTTTTAAACAAGTTTGTGATTTTCATATTTAAAGTTTTTTCTGCATCTTGTTTTGCAGCATCTGACCTGGCAGCAGAGCAAGGGCAAATTCTGGTAATTGCCACAGCTGCAGTTGGAGGATTCACTCTGTTGGTTATTCTCACTCTGTTCTTCCTCATCACTGGCAGGTAAATCAATGTCCCTTAGAAGATCACTAAGCCTACAAAACAATATAGCAAAACATTCATATACCTGCGCAAAACTTGACATTGTGTTAATCTTTGGTTCATTCAGTAGATAGCTACAACTGTGCTGCTTATTTCTTTTTTTTTATAATTAATTTTGCCAAGCAGGTTGGTGCCATGAGGGATTGGGATTCAGCAGGTATCTGATAAAATTCCATGTTTGGCTAGCTTCACTAGTAGATCAACACGTTTATTCAGTGATGTTGTCCAAAATCCAGTACAAATATGACGAGTTCAGAAAGCTAACAGTCCTCAATCTCTTGACTTATCCAAAAACAGTAGTAGAGTAGGGTTAGGATTGCCAAAAAATGCCAATTCAAATTGATAATTTATTATATTCATATGTTCTCATTTTGCCCCCAAATAAAACCTTTTAAATCCTTTTTTTTCTCCCTGTATTTTGCCTTCACGTCTTCCGTATTTTTGTGGTTTCATTCTGCTTCTGTCAAAGGTGAAGTGTCTTTGTGATGATTTAATTAGGAGACTGTTATTTCTAGCTTAGCATACTAATTACCAAAATAAGTGCCTGAAATGATTAGCAAGGAACTAATTTACAAGAAGTAGTATTTCTCTTTTATGAAATGTCAGCCATTGATTGTAAGAGAAAAACATATTCTCCGTAAATGGACCATAGAAGAACTGCCGCCACGTCCCTTTCTCTCGCTAAAGGCCATTCAATAAGTTTTAAAGTTGAAAAGGATGACGTTTTGGTTTTAATCATGCTAATTAACCTGAATTTTGCGCTGTGACTTCTCATGATTCTTAATAATTAATATTTGTTTCACTTTGCAATGTATGCAGCATGCAGAAGCCTCATTAAAACTTGAAAAAAAGCCGCTTTAGTCTGGTGATACATTCTCTTCGGTCAGGGCAATTAAAAATGGAACCACTCTATGTATGGAATACTAAGCAAAATGACAGCTTTTGGCAAGAAAGAAGAATTAAACATAATAATGTGTTAAAACATTTATAAGATACATGCCACTTGTGATGTGTAAAGTCTCTAATGGCAAAGAAGGTTAGATCTTCAAATATTACCTGTTAGTCTTTTGTCCAAAGGTGGGCAGAAGGACAGGTAATATGTGAATTGCTTGATATTCTTAATCAGACACCTAGAATTATTTTGTGTGTGTGCTAGAGTTGACGACTTTTGATTTAGGGAAACTTAAACATGGTGGAGGAGCTTGAGTGGAGGTGGCTTATTAAATGTAAGGGTGGCTCAATGGGTGTGGCTAAATACATGTGTTCATAATGAACATGGTAAAACAGAGCCTGGATTTTATTAACATTAGGATAATTAAAATTTTATTCTTTAATCTTGAAGCCAAAGTAGCTTAAAATTCCTAAGTCTGCAGGGTGCTTATGTAAATTGAACCTGTGCTGTGGGACTGTTGGAAAGGTGAGTGTGTGCTGCTGTAAGGCAAGGGGGCTTAAAGCTAACCTGTTACTTTGCCCTGAATGGGCAATGTTTTCTTTAAGGAAAAGGGTATCAGAGTGCGATAGAAAATGGCATCAGCACAATGCAATGAAACTACCTACATGTATATGTAGGTGTGAACTGCATAATTAACATAGCATACTACCATGACCACAAATGACAATAGAAAATATGACAATTCAGAAAAACTGCTCAATGCTGCTGTTCTGTTGTGATAGAGGCTTAGTTGATGCCGCCCAAGCTGCTGGGCTGGCTGTTGTTGGTCGCTGTACTGATCAGTGATGACTGCTGCTGAGCTGCTCACCATCTTAGCTATGGTGGGCTACACTGGTCACTGAGTGCTGCTTACTGTCATTGTCACTCACAGCTGTATGTGTGATTGCTCAGCTCTAGAGCCGGCTTATGACAGCTTCAGTGTCACACGTCAGCTCTAATTATGGGGATGAGTGTATTTCACTCACCCCATAATTCTCCTTTAATGTGTCTGTTCCCTAATTACTAGTTTTATTCCAGCTTCTCCCATAATATAGCTAGATAGAAATCTGGCAAGATCGCTTGGTGCCTCAGCAATTTTATTATTATTTACAGAACCATAAGGCCAACAATTTACATCAGTAGGATGCTGCTGAAGTCTTGCCACCCCCGGCCATGGCCTGCCCACAAATTTGGGCTCATCTGGTTGCATTGTTATTCCAGTTCTCATTTTGCCTACAGATTTCCTTACTCTCATTGTGATGGTACATAGCCTGGAAGAGAATGCTGGGTTCACAACTTAAAATGCTGATTTTCAAGCACTCAATAAATAATCATGAAATAAAGAAACTTGCGAGTAAGTGGATTTTAGCAGATGTTTGCAGGAGTCAATGCACCTTTAATGGCGCAGATAACATCCAGTGTTTCATTTCCATTTCCTCAGAATCCAATTAGCTATAATTCCTTCAATATTTATAGTGAGACGGGAAGAATCTTATGTCTTCATTTTCCTGCACGCACTGATTGAAGGACCTGTAGCATGTCTTAGCTAATCACATGTGATGAGGGTACATTAAGCATCTTTACACTTGTGATTCCGCCATGCATTCCTCAGAGAGGGGAAAACATACATCATCAGCCCATTGCACAGCAGTGGAGGGAAGCCATGCTCAAACAACAATTAACCACGGAGGTACAAGAAGAATGTTTCCTTCCTTGCCAATTATCATTCGATTTCGTTTTTGTGGGAAGAACTTAACCCTGGACTTTAGAGCTGCAAGCCTTGAGCATTACCATAATCTTCATACTTTGCACAGCATCTTGTGCCTTGTTTTAAAGTTTTGAATAACAAACCTGATGCAACCTGTGTCTTGAGTTCCTGGCTGTGTAGTACTTGATGTAATAGCTTCCAATCCATTTCAGCAGAAATCTCCATCTTCAATAGAGGATCAACTTGCCAGGCTCCCCGTACCTGCTGAAGTTGCTCTCTGTCATCTCCATCCTTAAGCTTCACTCACTAGACCTTAGACCCAGGGCTCAGTCTGAGCACATGGCTTCACTATCTAGGCAGCAGGCCTAGAAGGGTCAGACAATCCACAGCATTCCTACTCCAGGCATGAGGCCCAGGGGGGAAGAGACACTAACAAGTTCAACCCCAAATATTTATGTCCTCTCCCAGCATGCACCACTGTCTACAAACCTTCTAGTGATTGGCAGGGGAGACACACATGTTCATAATGCACCATTATTGGCTGTTCTGCTCTATTGCATGGCCACACCCAGCAGCAGGCAGATAGAAAACAAAAACAGAGAGCTTAGGAGAAACCAATCGAGCACAGACTATCAAATCAGGATCAGAATTACTACAATCTGACAGCTCTAAATTTAAATAGTCACTCCTGCTTAAGGCAGGGTGGCTATATATGTATGCAGTAACACAAAGCAGTGTATCCCATCCAGCACTCTATAAAAGTCAGTAGTTCTACTGTTGAACTAAACCTGACATTTTAGGTTTGGTGTCACTCACAGAGCATCATTATATCTCAATGGCTGGGTTTCAACACCAGATTTCAGCTGTAGGTGACAGGCCAACATAAACAATCAGTTATTCCGTAAATCACTTCAAAGAGTAATGAGATTGTACAGTAAGACAGAAAACAATCAAAACTTTACACAGAACAGAATTCTTGGCAAACAGCTGAATACACAGCAGAGATATGTGATTTGAGTAAACCATTTTATCTAAAGGCTTTGTAATACTTTGACAGATAGTGCAGACAGGTAGGTGGCTTCCACATTTTCTGGCTCAGATCTGCTGCTTTCATTTTACCCCTCCACTTTCCAGCTTATTGGATAATGAATCGGTATCATAACACTGATATATTCTCTAATGAACAGACGGGTGACACAGAAAACTGAAAAGCATTAACATGGACGTGTTTGGATCATATGACCGGCTGGATAGAATTGCAGTCTGCCATCAGATGGGCTAGTCCCATTATCAATATTCAAGTGAGATAGGAAGGTCAAAGAGAGTGTCCAACTCATTGAGAAATCTGGATGCTTGTAGCCACAAAACATTTATGTGAGAAATAACAGCCTGAAATTTTAATTTATCCAAAATCTAAACTGATAAGATTCATTTTATTTCATACATAAAAGTGCTCCTTGGGGTATATGAACCAGGGGTTGAGAATCTGTGATCTAAAGTACATTTGAATATGAAATACATTTACAACAAAACATTAAAGCAAGCAAACACTTCAATCTTTCTTCTGCGCTCTGTTTTTTCAATACAAAATGGCCATGCTCAGAAATTACACTTTATATGTAAATGAAACATTAGCTCCCAAATTGTCATCAGATGAGCAAATAAGTAAAGTAAATTAAACTTTTGTTATTCGGATGTGCAAGTAGCTCAGCACTAATCAATACATTCTCTCTTGCTGTTTGTTCTTTGTAAATCAATACTTTTAATAGATGCAAACCTAATACATGTGATATATTTAAGTCCTGGTTATGCCCCTTATTTGCAGGGTGATTATAGGGACATTAGCAGTCCTGATGTATCTTAGAGACATGTTGAATATAAAAGACTCAGTCATGTGCCAGGCGAGATATAAATTCAATCTGAAGTATCATTTAAGAACAGTGATAAGGGGGCATTCATGGGAAATTATTCTATGAACACTAGGCAGGAAAATTGTGAATAAATACTCCATTTACTGGCAGGATTTAAAACAAATTTTACTTTGAAGGGCTTGGATTGGTCACTCACAGATGTGTTTTGCTGTACTCTTTGGAATTAGCAATTTGATGAACTGTCGCATCACAAGTTTTCTGATGAGTCTATTCGTACTGGAGAGGCAGGGCGAGATAAGCACCTGCTGCTTTATCCGCCAAGCGATTATCCGCCAGAAGCAAACAGAATTCATTTCACAACCGTTGCAAATAACACGTTGAAAGGTGTAATGCCAAAGATATGCCAAATAGGTTGTAGCTATTCTGAGGAAAGCGAGCCCCGTTGTGTGGTTTGTGCCTTACATTTTGATAGAGGACTATTGAAGAGGATGTTAATTGTTGGCTCTGACTGGAAGGGGTCAGGCTCACCACAGTCAGTTAAAAGAATGTATTAGAATCCTAAGGCCTAGTTACATCAGTCACAGATTCATTGTTCAGTGATTGTATGGTACCCTTTCGGTCGTACTTTGCAATATGCATATTACATATATAACATCCTATCCGTGTGCAATAGGGTTACTGTGACCCATTTATGATAAAACTCATAATGGTAAACCAGATAGAAGTAAAACTGGAATTTTGCTACCACCTTCCTATGTTCAATACATTGGAAATGTGCAGTCCGGGTCCTGAACCCTCAAAGTATTGTGCCACCTACTGTACTACCTGAATCTGGCTGGTATAGCTTACGTAGTGCTAAGTAGGGGAAGATTTATTTGTGTGACTTTTTTTCGTGCCTCAGACCTGCCTAGCCAATGGTATGTTAAACAGGCAGTGTTCTTACTTATCTTAGATTCAATGCCATGCAGAGATAGGCATGTTATGAAGTTTTGCTATAACATAAGGTTTTGCATGTTATGTAGAAATTTAAGTACAAATACTTAACATTCAGCAAACCTTTCAGTGCATTTTAACAAATTGCTAATGCTTTGCTGGCATACTTGCACATTTTGGGTGTCCCCGATCCTTGCAGCTGTTGCAGCTAGTGATGCTTTTTTCCAAAGGTTGCTCTTTATGGGTACCATGCCCAGATGTTTTTCAAAAAGTCTTAAACAAGTTTCTGTGGCAAGTTGGTAAGTTTCATAATATCAGTAAATTTCAATGGGCACATTTCTGGGAGCGAAATGGGGGGGGTTAATGGAGAGCCACATAGTGCATATATATAAGTTTAAGATAAGACAGAAGCTTGGTGCTTCTTGGGCAAACTCACTGGCCCAAGTGGCTCCGTCGGCTAACGAAGGGAAGGGGGGAGGAGTCCGGTGACGTAACGGACATCGACGTCACCGGACTCCTCCCCCCTCCCTTCATTAGCCGACGGAGCCACTTGGAGAAGGGGGGAGGACGGGACTCCCAGAAGCCGGCGGGACTCCCGACGGGACTCCCGGAAGCCGGCGGCGAGGTGAATCTTTTCATTTTCGATCAAAAGAATTTTAATCGAACAAAAAGTTTAACGATTAATCGTTAATTTCCCCAGCCCTAGTAAAGAGTTATGAATTTTTATCCCATTCTGGTCAATTACTAAGAGGTTTAATTCAGTGATGTGAGCTGGAGAAGGAGATAACAGCTCTTTTAGAAGACTCTTTGCAAGGTCGACTGTGAGGAGACTTTTTGCCTTTCAGAGGAGTCTTTTTGCTAGGGCCCTGGAATATTGGAAGATGGCTAGAAACAGGGAGCAGTTTCAGAAAGCTTGCTCAATCCATTACAGTCTATTACTGTTCCACACATTGAAGAATTGGTGGTTTCAGAATAAAATGCGCCCCCCAGACCCATGAGAAGGTTAATTATGTATTTAAGCTGAGGTATTTTTGTCACTGTCTTCCTTGGACTTTGAGCCAATAAAGCCTGCAAGCAAAGATGTGTGGATGTCGGTCATTCGGATGTGTCAGTAAGTGATTTGGGGGAGCATTAAAGCAATGCACCAGTAGAAAGGCCAGGAGGGCCCATTAAACTCAGCATCTTCTTTAGAGATCATTGCTACCTATATTTTAATACAGGAAAAGCTCATATTCCAAAAGACGCTGCATGTCACTTGTTCACAGGTTTTTGGCACTGGACTCCATGGCAGTACAAAGTATCAATTGTCAAAACACTATCCCAATTTTATCTATACAAGGGAAAACCACAACACCATATTCTGAGGCAATAAGGAGAGCCAGCTATGTTTTGCACTGTTGTATGCTACTGTATATACTAACTACATCCATATACAAACCTCTTCCAAACTTCTTAGGGCTGAGAATCTCATGTCTAGCACAATGGATTATTTGTGAAGATGTGCAGTAATTCACCTGGAAACACTGTAATTAAAGTATAAAATGCTTGTCACATTCTCAATGGTGCTCCTGACAGGCGTTATTGCACACTTGAGAGGGAAAATCTGCCTAATATGCTTTTGCTCAGTGCTAGCAATGCTGTGATTGTTTATTATATGCTCAGTATTGGTTTGGGAGCTTAGCAAACTACTCAGCATAATTAATATAAGTAGGATAGAGTCTCATAATCTGGGGTGAAAATTCTGAGCAAATGTTATCAGTCAGCAAACAGTAGGTAATGTTAATCCATCTAGGAAGTTGCAGCATTATCTGGAAAATGCTTTATAGTCTGTGTTCACCTGCGACTGACTCTGTTAGACTAACTCACCCAGCTGCTTCTTTTATCTAACAGAGACTCCAGAGGAAGATATATCCTGCTGAACTGAGGCCAAATGAAAAAAGAGAGTGTTGTTTTAATTAGCTGGTAAAATTACTGAATATGATCAAATGATGCATTTACTTGCATCCCTCTAATGAAGGGAAAAGCTGACTAGCAGCCATGTATATGATACCCAAACAAATGCTTTATCCAAACCCTGTCCCTTCTACTATAACATGCTGATTCTGCACATAGTAATGAACAAAAAAATTAAATTGCATCATGGGAGAAGAACATCTTTTCCTTATTCAGACCTACTCAGTTGTGACATATTGATGATGCAGGGTCAAAAACAAACAGGATCCAAAATTCCATCTTCTCCACCCATTTCCTAATGGAGACATAAAAAAATAATTGTGCTTAGCAGAGTACTTATTTCATTTAAAATAACTAAACAAAATAAAGAAACCAGTGACGAGAGTAAAAGACCCTTATAATTTGTTTTCTACGGGGCAAGAGTAAGTAAACTTTCCAAAGGCAGTCATTTCTTTAGGTGGCAGATGAGCTAATCTGACAGAATATATCCAGAATAGTGATGGGCGGAACACACCCCTGTTCAGTTCAAGTTCAAACTTTCGAACATGGAAAAAGTTCTAACTCGAACTTCAAACTCAATGAAAGTCTATAGGACCAGAACTCTGAAAATCAAATGTCCCCATTTTGAAGGTTTATATGCAAGTTATTGGCCAATTGAAAAATTCCTTTAAATATCATGCTTGGGGGGTCCCCTTAAACTGCCTGTAAAGTGGCACATCTGTACAATGTATAGAACCTGCTGTAGCAAAAAGTGAAATTTACAAAGAAAAAAAATTAAATTCATAAAGGAAAAAAAAAGGGTATGGCTCCCCCTCCCAAACAATACCAGACCCTTTAGGTCTGGTAGGAAAGTTGGGAGAAAACCCATTCTATAGAAAAAAAAAAGCATGGGGTTCCCCCCAAAAGTCATACCAGACACTTTAGGTCTGGTAGGAATTTTAGGAGGGACCCGAAGTTACAATAAAAAAATTAAAAAAAATTGTGTGTGGTTCCCCTCCAAAGTCATACCAGGCCCTTGAGGTCTGGTAGGAATTTTAAGGAGGAGGAACCCCACCCTCAAAAATGGGGGAAAAAAGATGTGGGGTCCCTCTAAAATTCTCAACCTGACCCTTGATCCGAGCACAGGCTTGGCAGGGCAGGAAAAGGGGGGGACAAGCGAGCGCCCCTCCCTGCCATACCATGCCACATGACCTCGGCACTGGGCGGGTGCTTTTCCAGAGTCGCCCCCGACTTAACGGAATAAAAAATAAAACAAGTAAAAATAAATACAAATAATAATTGAAAAAAACCTGGCGCCCGCCGACCTGTCCACTCGCGACGCCCTCCCGCCCAATCATAGCTCTCAAAGTGCACTGTGCTATGAATGGGTAAAGCAATGTAATGCATCAGGGCTTCACAAGGCACCGTGCAATGCGCAGTGCCTTGTGGGGCGCTCGCCACTGAACGCCCTGATGGTTTGTGTGTTAGCCGAACACACGAACTAGCAATGTTCGAGTCAAACTGTCAACTCGAACATCGAGCCCATCACTGATCCAGAATTGGATCTGAGTATGAAAATTCTATTCTCATTTTCCATTCCATCCAGTGTTGGGTGCCAAAGACAATACCTCATACTTTTAGGTAGATTCTGAGTCAGTTTAAGTGACAACACTGGGCTTCTGTTACAGTGGAGTCCATAGCCCTGTGTAAGCTATAACTCTAGCAACTCATGGCTTTTACAGGTCTTTGCTTTCTGAACAGATTGGTTGGGAAGCAAAAAAAGTAAGTATGTTACCATGAAGGGCTGTATTTAAGTGAATACATTTTAAAGCTGGACTTCAGGCAGATTATAATAAAATACCACTGACTGCAACTAAGTATCTATTATTTATTATTAATGAAATGTTTTTCAAATTCAATAGGTGTAGGTACATTAATTTAATTTGACTTTTGCCTCTTGCAGTCTACTGTACGGTAGTGCTTAGACTGGAACAGTGAGGAGCATGTCTGTTTGCCTGTGCATACCTTTTACACAGTAAACCTACGCTCAAGAGAGAATCCTACATAACCCTTATTTTGGATATGTGCTACTTATTGGTAGTAAAAATTATTAAAATAAATATAATGTGCAGAAATAGACTCAGAACATAAAAAGTGTAGTGTCCCTTAACATTGGAGGTGAGGAGAAAAATATCCCTTTACTTGGTGGTCAGTGGAAAGGTGCCTCCTAGCATTGGCCATGGCCAATAGGTTATTGACCCCCAAATATTAATGGCTAATGGAAGAAGGACCCACTTACGATAGTGTTAAGAGGAAAGAATGCCCTGTTACATTTGTTTTAAGTGTAGTTTCCCTTTTATTGATAATCACTGGTCCCAAGTCTCTGGCTCTGCCAGCTGATGGTACTGGAACAACAAAAGTGCTGTAAACCAGAAGATTAATCTACTAATGCTCAAGGAACTCCTAGCAACCTCTGGAGGAACCCTACTTGAGAATGATCTAAACTATTGCCATGGACAATGTGAATAATTATTGAAATTGAAATATTGATAAACAAGGTGTTTTGGGCTGAAATGCTTCCTTGTAAACAAACTTATAGTTATAACTGTGTTTTTCCCCAGGTGCCAGTGGTATATTAAAGCAAAAATGAAATCTGAAGAAAAAAGGCGTGCACATCTGCAAAATGGAAACTGTGAGTGATATGGCTCTTAGCTCATTGTTTTTCTTACCTCAGCATGCTTTTTATTATTTTTTGTTTGTTTGCTGTGTAACGTATGTGAATGTAAGTGAATTGTGAGAAGAGAGGTACAGCAGCGGACGTTGCCCCAGGAAAACAGTTACACCCTTAATCATATAGAGGGGCTTATAATAACAAGGGATTTCTCAGTGTTAGGTGGAGTGGGACAAGGCAGGATTCCAATTCCAAGGGAGGCCATTATGAAGATATTTTTCTTTCCTTTGCGATTATGACATGAGTGAGTCTGTCTGAGAATATGTTCTACATGTCATCTCGAATCTCTCATTTTTCTACACCAGCGGTGCTGAAGTTGCTGGTGTGATGATGGGAGTTTCAGATCCCAACACTGCCACTAGAATGTGATGGTGGCAGCCTCAGATACTGCCATTGCCAGCAGAATAAGACTTACACATTTTCAGCCTTTTCTAGCTCATGCAACACCAACAATCTAGGTGCCATCAGACTGAGAGTGATCAACACTGGGGTCGGTTAACTCTGAAGTTAACCCTTTACACACACACCCACAGTAGCCACGTGATTTACCGGAAACATGAACTGTTCACTGCATTTGCTGTAGTAATTCTGATCTTTAAGAAGTGCCTGTGGTACTAAATGCCATGCTCAGACAGGAATAAACAGAATAGGAAAATATAGACGCCCTCACAGAGGCAAAGATTCTTAAATTTCTGATTTAGAACATTTAGAGATTTAGCTTAACAATGTTTGAACATCATTTCAATGAAAGAAAAGAAAACAAGAGTCCACTCCACTGCAGAGTATGTCCAATCTGATGTATTGGGATAAAATTAGATTGTATTGGAGTCATTGGGGGTGATATACTAACCTAAACACACGCACGCACCAGGTGCGTGTGATTTTCACACAGCAAAACGTATTTATCAACCAAAAAGTCTCTAAAAGCATACTTCTACTAATGCCATATATGGAGAAATCATGCACATGATGCATATATAATGCTGCTTCACAGTTTAGACAAAAATGGTTAGCTCATGCATTTACATTCCTGCATTAATCAACGCAAGCAACACAACATAGAGCTAATTTACACAACATCGCCTTGCAATTCATGCAGGGCTTTGCACAACACACCTGCTGGGTGTGTACACACTACAAAGGTGTTTAGATTCCACCCATAGATCATGCTGGGAGGGAACACACTACAGAGGTGTATACATGTTCGTGGTGTGTTTATAAGGTTAGTAAATCAACCCCATTATATCTGAATTAAAAGAGAACTATGGCACAACCTGTTTTGGTCACGGTTCTCTTAAGAATCACAGGAGGACATGTACTATGTCCTCCTGTGACCCAAAACTTAGCATATAGCGGTCTATTGCCCGATATCTGCTGAAAGCGCGGAGCCACACTGCAGCCAGGACGGATCCTGACATTATTGCTGATTGACAGCTGGCCACACGATGGAGGAATGGACAGGGGAGGAGCGAATCCCTGCAGGGAGGGGTGGAGAAGATCGGAAAATAAGTGATCGGCGGTATGTGATCACTCATTTCCCAATCTATAGAGCCGAGGTGTGACAGCTTCAGCGTCACACGTCGGCTCTAATCATGGGGGAAAGTGTATTTACCTCTCCCCATAGTTCTTCTTAAAAGATTAAATGACAATATAATAGACCTCAAACATGTTGCACAGGTGTTTTTGGTATCTACTTGATTGTTATATTCTTATACATTTAGGTAGATACTTGTTATGAATGTAATTTTAGTATAGCAGAGATTATTAATTATGTGTAAAGTTTGACCTTGGCAGGTCAACTCAGAATGTGTATTGTTTAAAACTGCTTTGCTAGACTCTATACAACATGCATTTATGGCCTGGCTCATTAAGGGGCTTTTGAGAGTCTAAGGGGTCTATTCACTATGCTGCCGAGGGCAGCCGAGTGAATGACCGATCAGAAGTGAAGTGAGCCGAACACTGTTCGGCTATTCACTTCAGGCTGGTACGGCTGATTTCAGCCGTACATCGGCTGAAATCCGCCGTACAACGGCCTGCTTCGTGTGGCTTCGGGTCGGCCGAACATGCTCAGCATGTTCGGCTGACCCAAAGTGCAGTGCAGAAGGAGTTCGACTCAGCCGATCCAACATCTGGATCGGCCGAGCCGAACCTCTGGCAGGCTTCTCACTGCTGTTCCGGCTATTCTTAAAGATCCCGAACAGCAGTGAGTGAATAGCCAAATGCCGCCGAGCGGCATTTGGCTCGGCGGTTCTGCTCGGTCCCTCAGAGGTACTGAGCAGAAAAGAAAAAGAGTGAAAAAAGTTTAAAAAAGTAAATAGAAAACGATTGTGCGGAGCTAGCAGTGACAGCTAGCTCCGCCCAATAGTTTCCTATTGTCCGGCGGCTCTGCTGC